>NC_046316.1:38617971-38755471 GCF_009819535.1 Lacerta agilis
ATACATTCTGCCCTCATTGTTCAGTCAACAAAGCAGCACTACATATAATTTGACATGAGATGTCCAATCTAGTGCTCTCCCAGTATCGGCGGTGTTGTTTGGTCTTCCTGCAGCCCTAGAAACCTCTCCCCTGAGCAGTCTCAGGCTTTAATAGGGAGGTTTTTTTGGGGGGGGGGGGTTGGAACTGGATTAAACATCACTGAACAGAAAGGCTGTTGTGCGAACCTCCATGGCAGGACTCTCCATGTTTAGTCAACACCAATTACATAATTCTTTCTGCTATTGCTCCCAAAGCAACAGCCACAGTACTGACCCGTGTGGCAAATTGTATAGGGTCTTGATTGGCTTCTAACTTCCCAAAGTGCATACTCTTAAATAAGCCTATAACTATTCATTCTGGAACAATGATGAGTGACAAGTGGCGTCACGTGCATTTAAGCCACGGCTTTTGCATAGGAGAGCATCCCTGCCCCAGAAGTCTCCTTGCAAGCCACTATCTTCTCTAAGGCCCGTAAACTTCACTTGGGACAGGAAGAGGTGGTGATGGAGGAGGGGTGAGGTCTGGATGGGCA
Organism: Lacerta agilis; assembly: GCF_009819535.1. Lineage (NCBI taxonomy): Eukaryota > Metazoa > Chordata > Lepidosauria > Squamata > Lacertidae > Lacerta > Lacerta agilis. Next base: position 38,618,544 of record NC_046316.1, read on the forward strand.
TCTTTCCCACTACAACTGGGGCAAGTGTTTCCAGAATACCCAGCAGGAAAATGATGTTCCTGGTATCATTTCTTCCATGAGGAAGGCTCAGAAGGACTCGTAGCCAGGGTGACTTGGTAATTCTGCCAACCTCTGTCCTTGCTATTGCTGCCCCTGCTCCCCCCCAAAAGTATGTGTCTCAGCCTTGGGGCAGGGAAAGAGGAAGAGAGTGGTTGAAAGTCTTCTGCTCCTGCAGATGTAGGTATACGGTTGTGCTCTCTTTTTGCACCCATGTTCCTCTTTCACACCCATTTAAGCTGTTTCTGTGGCCAATAGGTCTGAACTTCAGCCCTTTTGAGTGCGGACTAAGCAGGGCCGGATTTAGATGAAGAGAGGCCCTAGGCTACTCCACTTGTGAGGCCCCTCCCCACCCCCACCCTCACAACTAGAATAAATTGGAAGTGTTATAAACAATATTGAGTGAAGCCAAGGATGATGACAGGTATTTAAAATTCTGCAATTAACAATTTCTCCGAGTGAAGGCTTGGCCAGGGCGAAGGCCTCTTATATACCTGCTGGGATTGACAAGGCATCTGACCCTCACCTGAATCTCATAACTCTCCTGACAGGTGATTTGGTCTGCAGCCATAGTGTGGAAATAAAGGATGAGATTGCCTACCAGATACCAGGCACTCTACTATTCAAATTAGCCCCCAGTGTTTTTGTTACAATCCCCTTCTCAATTAAGTAATCAATTTTAATCTAGAATTTAAATTCTCAAAACTTTCTTTTTTGTTCATTTGAGCAAGTAAGCTACTGGTCTCACTTCATTACGAACAGTATTTCTACCAGCAACTTTTCTGCTTGTATATATTGATAATATAATTTGGGTTACCGAGGACAAACAAGATTGTACAAAAAGAAGATTGGGTGCAGGCCTGGCCAGGACATAGGTGTCCTGACTGTGACAAAGGTGACCTGTGTGCTTGCTTGCTTGATTAAGAGCTGTTGGGAACTTCAAGGTCCCTGCTCTCCCTTCTTATGGTCTTTGTACTGGACCTGAAGGCTCCAATAGAGAGTATTCCATGTCAAGAAGGAGGGCAAGTGGGCACCCTATCAAATGACAGGGCAGGAGCTACACGGAGCAGGGCCTTTTCACTGGTGGTGCCCATTGTATGCCTCACTCTTCCCAGACCTGCTCTCTTTTGGCCTGTATTTTGGAGCTTTATAATTTAGGAAGACTTTGGAAGAACTGGTTGACAAGTCTGATCAGTCACTGACATATGAGCGGATTTTATTTGCTGCTATTCTGGGCTTCTGGTGCACCAGGGTTTACACCAGCGTAATAGAGTTGGCCAGGATGCCAGAAGGGATACAATTTACGAGCTTTCTTCATTATCTGAACAGCAGGGGGTGTTCAGTCAACAGTGCAAAGGCTGAAATGAAGCATTCCCTACTGGTTACCTGCTTTCAGCAATAGGGGTCGCTGTTTGGTAGTACCCCATTGGTTAGCTGTCAGATTCTAGAGCTCCCTATTGGTGGCTTTTAGGTAATTCACAAAATACAGAGTCCATTCATAAAACACAGTGTTCATTCATAAAACAGTAACATAAATCTCCATTGCTTCATATTGGGTGTATATTTCAGCAGTTGAACGTACAGGTTTATGGCCATGCTGTAGTGTAGTGCTTATGCGACTGTGAATAAAAGGTGGGGTGGGCTCATTGTCTTGGGGTTGGGGGGGGGAAGAGGTGACAAAACTGATTTCCAATAAGTGCCCCCCTTATTTCCATAACAAGTCCTTGAGTCTGTACTCTGAATAGTGACACCAGGGACCTAGAAGGTGCAAGGCTTGTCAGTCCAACCCCTGCACAGTCTCATCAGGGCTGACCTTAAGGCAATTGGAGCAATTTGGTCAAATTGGGCCCTGCGTGCTACTCCTAAGGGGGGGCACACCAGGGCAATCTAATTGGATTTTATTTATGTCTATAAGATTTTGCACTTTGGCTGTGAAGTGGGGCCCTACAAAAAAAAAATCAAGTTGTGTCCCACTGCTTCAATTTGGACCCCACTGGCTAGCCCTGAGTCTCATAGTGGCTGGGCCTGAGTTGCCCTGCCCTTGCATGAAATCTTGGGTTTGCAATTTTGGGAGAGGGGAGGTTGCCTGCTGGGGAGCGGGCAGGCTGGCGAGGCCCCTTAGATTTAGAGGCCCAAGTTGCCCTGCCCTCGCATGAAGTCTTGGGTTTGCAATTTTGGGAGAGCGGAGACTGCCCGCTGGGGAGCGGGCGGGCTGGTGAGGCCCCTTAGATTTAGAGGCTCTAGGCTTCAGTCTACTTAGCCTATACAAAGATCTGACGCTGGGACTAAGTGCTCCTCCCCTTATATTGTGCTATGTGATATTAGTTACTACAAGTGGGGGATGGAGGTACATCTATGGCCACTTTCAAAACACTGCTGGCTGACTTCCTGAAGCGAAGGGATTTACCTCTATTTTTGGGCATACATAATTTTGTTCAAATGGGAAGGGAAAATTAGTTACACCAGCCTCATGCTCACATGGATGGAGGACTCAATCCTGGAGTGTCTCCAATGAATGTGTGGGATATAGTATTACTAGAGCTGTCAAGTACAACATTTTCCTGTTGCCTAGCATGTGGTTCCAGACAGGGAAGACTTCTTGTCATACCTGCTCTGGAGCTTCCTCCCCCTGTGTGTGACCAGGTAGATGGGCATGACCCTAGCTGACCAGATAAAAGGGCTGACTACGCAACCATCTCTCTCTTGGACTCTTACTATCTTACTCTTATTCTTGTACTCACGCTGTCCTGGCTCTTAGCCAATGCATGGCTCAACCTTCACATAGGATAGAGCCCACAAGCAGAAAGTCTGAGATGTAGCTCAGGATGAAGGGGCCTTGACTCCATCTGATCCAAGTCTGCCTTGGATACTGAGAAAGTGGTACCACTGGAAAGTATGTCTGGCTATCAGACATGTCACATCACTAGAAAAGTTAGAGAAATATATAAATGTGGTTGTAATCTAAATATGGATTTAAATCCATTTAATAATAAAAAAATGGAACCCCCAAGTTCTTAACTCTTAGTTCACAAATATTATTGAGCTCAAAATTTACACCAGGTTTTACTTTCAATAAAGAATGTACATTTTGGTTCAATGAGCAAGCCAGAAATTGTTTTTCAGAGTAGCGCCTTGGCATTCCACAAAGTTTTTGCCAACCCTCCCACCCAAGAGATTTGTTAAAAGAGATTTATTTATGGGCATTGCAAGAAGCTTGCCAAATAACTGCACCTTCATGTTTTTTAATACTTCTCTAAATTTATATTTAATAAAAGGAATAAAATGTCAATTTAGTTATTATTAATTATAAATATTTCCATCTATTCCTGCCTTGGGTATCAGGGGTAAATAAAATCCAAGATGCCAAAAATATGCTACAAACACTGGCAAATGTCTTTTTTGCTGTTGAACACAGAGACATATACTTTTCTCTCTTTTTTGTAACACTTTTCACCACTGTGAGTCCACATGTGTGTGTTATGATGTCTTATGTAAATAGCTTGTTTTCTTACCTTGTTTTAGAAACAGGATGCTGGTTAAATTGCATTCATTAACTTCTCAAGTCATTTCTAATTTTTCTTAGATGTTTAAACTACTCTCTCCAGATTGAGAAAACAATTTAAGGCATTCCAGTGGATTCAAGTCTAATTCCTTTGTAAGCAGTATTCCAACAGTCTTCTGGGTGAACAAGATCAGATTAATCACTTAACCTCCATGGCCCTGCTTGATCTGAAAAAGCTAGGCTGCAATTCTGAAACTGAGTACTTCTGGAACAATCTTGGGAGTTAATATAAGAATTGTTTGGTCAGTTGCACAGGAAATGTAGTGGGGTTACTGTTTTCCTTTTTTTTCATGGGAATTATCACACGGTGATTGGTCAGAACTGTCCAAGTTGCACATGTCCTATGGCAGCACTGGCAGGAATACCAGACTTGTGCTGGGAAGAGGCTAATTTCTGCCCACAGCAGTTGCACACAGTTCTGCCTGGAAACATACTTCCTGGTGATGGTCGGAAGCCATTTCCAGCAGGCTGCCAGCATGGTGTCCTACGGATATTCTTGGACTCCCAACTGCTATCAGATTCTGACAGTACATCCAATGGTCAGGGATGACGGGAGTTGTAGTCGAGCAACATCTGGAGCCTACCAGAATGGGCTAGCTTTGATATTATCTCCCACCAGCATCTTTTGGGTGCCTCAATGCCATCTCATAAGTTAATGGCTTGATTTCCATAAATGCTCACTGAAAGCATGGAGAGGAGAGTAGGAGAGGTAGCATTGTCCTTGATATTGATGTACCCTTCTGACTATGCCAACATTCACATGTTCATGCAAACATGTAAGAGGGACCCCTAAACATATATAGCTATATGCACAAAAGGGACAGGGCTAATATTTAATTAGGCTTTCTTTTTTAAAAAAACAACCAACAACAACAACACCTAGTTATTTATAGAGCTAGGAGGGAGCCTGGGAAGGAGACTTTGTTCTCCTTTATGTCCTCCACTGAGAGCAGGGTGGGAAATTCTGCCACTTGAAAAGAAGCTCTCTGCAACCAGTAGGATCAGTCCCTTTGCTGAGAGAAGAAGAGTCAGGCATCTGGCTCCTATCTTCTCCTGGAAGGTGGAGTCAGTGGGCAGAGTAGCTCTTGGCTTTTTTCACAGGGTCTTCCCACCCAATGCCTGCCTCTCCTTCCTGCCTGATGCTCTGAACCCTGACAGCCACAGATTGCTCTGGGCTCTCCAACCTGACCTGTAGTTGTCTTACTTTGCCAAACCTTTATTAGGAATTACAAGTATAGGCCATCATAAAGCATCCATATATAAAATTTAAAAAAATATATACAAATAAGCAGCCATGTAAAATATGTAATTATGGGGATTTTGCAGTAACTTCTGGATTAATGTCAGACAGATAGAATCTCATATTTTCATTGTGCCATGATGTTAGACTACCCCCCCCAAGAGGATACCTGTAGTTGTCAGTGCTTGACTTGCCCAGTGCCTGAGTTCCTCTGAATATGCCCAATTTGGAGGAATACAGGGTACAGCCCTACTAATTACAGTGCAATCTTATATTTGCCTCTATAAAAGTAAGCCCCACTGAGTTGAATGGGACTTACTCCCAGGTAAGTATGCATGGGAATACAGCCTTAATATACTAAACCAGGAATGGAGAACCTGTGGCCATACTCTGCTAGACTACAGCTCACATCAACCCTAACCATAAACCATAAACCATGCCAGCTGGGGCTGATAGGAACTGGAGTCCAGCATCTGGGAGCAGAGGGGAGCAGAGGTCCCCCATCTCTGTAATAAACTTTGGGCCCTAATTATTTCTAGTGGCATCCTTGGGGAAAAGGATCCATCCAACAAGCAACTGGGAGGGTTGAAAACCAAGTGGCAATAAGACAAATATATTGTGCATAAGGAAAACTGGGTAGCAGTAGAATCCAAAGGCCAAATTCTCTGCCGGCTTCAGTGAAGAGTTCTGCTACTTGCTTCATTAAAAGCATTTGCCAGCTCTAATTGACTGAGTCACCCAATCTTTTTAGTCTGCTGTGAGAAGTTGAAGTTGTTTGTTTAACATTCCATTCTGATGAAGCTTTTCATTATCTAGCCACTAATACACTGTAGGAAATGGAATCATTAGAGTACAGCAGCACTTCATATGTAAACATTTGAATAATTTACACTTTCAACCGGTGTTAAATAAAAGGTTTTAATCTCAGGCGAAGATCTGACAATAAATATTAATTTCTAATTTCCAATAAGTAAACTTTACCTCTTCCTAAAAGCCTCTCTTTTTCTGCAGGATAATGGCAATTTTGACAATTGGGCACATTTGGGATTAAAATTTCCCTCCGGTCAACAGAAGAGTTATTATTAAAATGAAAACCAGAAATAATTACAAACCTTACAATTAGTAGCGATTTCTGGATCTTGATGTGTTATAACCAACAAAAGCAGCTCCTTCTTTTGGAGTTTTCCTGGGGGATGCGTTTAAAGAACTGGAGGTAAGAAACTGCCTTCCAAAGATGAGCAATGTTTAATGGGGGGCTTGCTAGCCCTGGAAGTTTGCTGAATTAGAATAATTGTCTGAAGCCTCCCCCCCCCCCAATCACTAGATGCCATTTGTGGCCAGCTACTGTGCTGGAAAAGAAACTGTTGTTTGACGCAGGTGATTATGCTTAAGTTCTCTCTTTCCCAAGTGTTAGAGTTATATAATTACACAGAGTGTTTATCTTTAATGTATTCTGCTGACATAAATTCTAATGAAATGAACAGTATTGCGATATAACCCCAGTCCAGCTGGTGGCCATATGTGAGGGCTGTGCATGGGTCTGTATCCGCATATTTTTAAATAAAAATTCTGGTCTTTTTCTGAGTTGCTCTGTGCTCTCTCCACTGAAAGAGCCACTCTGTATAACATGAAGCTATGTCAAAACAAAATAAAAATTTATTTCCAGTAGCACCTTAGAGACCAACTAAGTTTGTTCTTGGTATGAGCTTTCGTGTGCATGCACACTTCTTCAGATACCGTGCTCATACCAAGAACAAACTTAGTTGGTCTCTAAGGTGCTACTGGAAAGAAATTTTTATTTTGTTTTGACTATGGCAGACCAACACGGCTACCCACCTGTAAAATGAAGCTATGTGTTCGCTATTCACTAGAATGGGACCTATGAGATCGCCTTACCCCACACGTGCCCACTCAACCACTTTGATCAGTTAAATTGGGGCTACTACAAGTGCCAAATAATAAGAACATTTAGTGTGGCAGCGCCTACACTTTGGAACTCCCTGCCTATTGAGATCAAGCAGCACCTTCTTCACTGTCCTCTTTTCAGCACCTGCTAAAAACTTTCTTGTTTAGACAAGCCTACCCAGATACTTAGAAAGCTGAGGTAATTTTAATCTGTTTTAGTATTTTAACTTCCGTATGCTGTAAAGTATGGCTGTGATTTTCTTCTTTTTCTGGATTTTCCTGCTTTATCTTTTGTAAACCGCGTTGAGATTGTTGTTTTTTTTTTTTTAAACAATCAAGTGGTGTATAAATTTTATGAAATAAATAAATAAAATAAATACATCTAAAATTAGCTACATATATTCCCACCCCCCTTTTGACCAAAAATGGATGAAAAGTGCATGAACAGGAGCCCCTCTAGAGTGCATTGCTCTTCCCAAATTGCAGACAAATAGATGTGGGAGCTTTTTTGTGGGGTAGGTAAAAGGGATTCACTTTCCCTCCCTTATGGTGAGGTGAGGGCAATGGATATTCCCCCCCCCCTCTTTCTTTCTGTTACCTCAATTAAGAGTGGCCAAGTCGTGTGTATTTGATCTAGGGGATAGAAACACGATCATGATAGGAATACCATTGACAGATTAAGAACAATGCACGTTAGATCTTTTATGATAATGTGAAAATAATAGTAGCTTTGTAGATCTTTTAAATATACCATGCTCCTCCCAATTAGCATTTGCCTTCTCTTATTCAGTCAGTCTTTCTCTCCTTCTCCAGTTCCCTTCTCTTTTAATATTTCACCCTTTCCCCATCTCTTCTGCTTATTTTTGTCATTTGCTTTCTTCCCCCCTTTCTCTATACTTTTATATGTCTTTTGTCATCACTCATTTGATTTAAGCTGCAGCGAACACATGGGGAGAGAAACCACAGTGTGCCAAAGTTAAAGGCATATATGGCATCCTTCATAATGCAGTTCACTCAGGCTTGTGATCGAGCAAAGGTATGTTTTCCCCAAGCTTGCTAGGAGAGTAAGCTGTTCAATTGGTAGCAAAATACAGTTTTATGGTTCTCTGTATAGTGATTTTCCATTTAAGTGTAAGTTAAATTGATAAATTTACACAGAAATAAAGTATCGGGATGCCCCCCCCCTTTAGTAGCATAAATTCTGCATGAAGACTCCTCTTTCTCTTACCTTTTACTCCTCTTTGTATGTGAAATATACTTTGCTACTAATAAGGATTACACTGCATGCTTCTATATCAGGCATTATGTGATGACTGTTATGGAACTAGAATGACTTGCTCATGTGTATGGCTTTTAGCTGTGTTTTAGAAATGGTACCCAAAGAAGTCTCACTTAATATTCTGAGGTAGATTTGTTGTGATTATTTTATATCCTGCTTTCCTTTCCTCGTGGAAATCACGCAGGATCCCATCCATCCATTGAGAATTCACAAGCAATTTTTCCTTCTGGACACTGATTTGACCCAGATCTCCTCAGGATTAGCAAGTTGGCTGAATCCTATGCGTGTGTTCAAGGGAACTTAAGTTACTTCTGAGTAGGAACGTTTAGGATTGCAGTCCGAATTATGTGTCTTCAGATCATGACCAGCAACCTCTTAAATTTTATTTCGCATCCACCCTATCTAATTAAGACATTAATTCTGGCAGCTTTATACCATCAAAGGTAGTTAGATGCCTAGCCAGCACTGTAAGGCAATGGAAACAGAAAAAAGGAGATGATAGCCCACACTAATTAAGAAAATTGCTTTAATTTACAGTTCAGATAATGTGGGATGTGCAGCTTGATCCTAAGCATTTTTACTCAGAAATATGACTTTTGGGTTCTAGTTTGACTTAGTCCTTAACAAACAGGTTTATGATTTGAGCCCTGTATCTTATTGCTTTCCATGAAATATTGACATATCTACCTTGTGCCTGGTTGTGCCCTACGTTTCTTGTCTGACCTATTTTAAAGTCTCATATGTGGGTATGTAACAGCATTGCTCGTAACATTTAGCATTCTAATAGTGTGAAAATGATCCTTTTCTTTTCTATTTTACAGTTGGAGGCAGAGAGAGAGAGAGAGAGAGAGAGAGAGGGATTGAAACTTCCTCTCAACCACTCAGTAGGTCAATATCTAAGGTGTAATTCAAGGCCATGCTTCCTAGATAAAAGTCTAACAATTTGCACTTTGCATTGGAATATTATTATTATGGAAAAGGCCAAAGCCCTATAAATAAGAAGATTAAATAAATACATCTATTCAGTCTCTTATGTGGATTCTTACAACTAAAGCAAAACATTTGCTTATTGATTCACATTATCTCATAATATTATGCAATCCTATACAGGAGTTCTCTGCGTTTGAGGTGGAAAGCTATAAATCTCCTCCAATTTAATTCATTTGGAATTTGTTTCCTTTCTGCCCATGGAATTCTTGCCTTGTGACTACATGTCCCCATAGTTTACTCACCCTTTAAAAAATAATTTCAAAAACATTTACTGCAGATCTGTAAACCAGTAACCTCTGCATAAAGTGCACATATTTCAAGGCATGCTAGGAAGCCGATGGTGCCTTCTCCATCTTCCGACTATGAAGCGTTGCTTGGCTCACCACATTTTCTTCTGAAATGTGTGGAGAGTTACCATGACCATGCCATCTCTCTCTCTGCAAGGCTGTTAATGTCTAGGACAATCTCCACACAAGACAGAATCATATCATTTCATTAGAGAAGTAAAGAGAAGACCAGACTTTGCGTAGGCAATAAAACTAAGAAAATCAAAGCACACTTCTGCATCTGTTTACTCACCAGCTATCCGTGAACAGCGAAGATGGGGAACCTGTGGCCTTCCAATTGTTGCTGGACTCCTGGCTCCCATCAACCCCAGTTAGTATGGCTAGTAACGGGGGTAATGGGAGACATAGTCTAGAAACATGTGAATGGACACTGGTTCCCCATCCCCGGTGTACAGAATCAACAGCGTAAGTCCAATTTTAGCTACTTGACTGTGCTTGTTGGTAAGTGCGTCTCTCCCCTCTTTTTTGGTGGTGGAAGCTATTGTCTTCAGTAGTTTGCAACATATAGTTTGTAGAAGCAATAGTGTGCAATGAAAATTCCTTGCGTGCAGAAAGCTTCAGAATGAAGCTTTTTAGGTTTTGCAATACAAACATGCATCTATATACTCACAGTAAAATGAAATCCTTTACCATACTCATATTAAGGGTCAGATTAAAAAAAGAGAGAGGTTTGCATAAAAATAGAAGTTTTCCCACTTCAAAACTCTTTAAACCATGTTGTTAGCTGCAAGGCTTCTGGTTTCATGTCAATGAAGCTAGCTTTCCCCTAGCTACGAGCTGAACGTTTCTGGTATCATGGAACTTGGATCATACAACTTCTCTAAGGAATTAAAACACCAAAACAGAAAGGAATAGGAAGAGGAAGGGTAGCAGAGAAGAAGACACCTTGGTCAAGCAGTGTTGAACTGTTAGTCTGGAGGTGTGCATATTTGTGAATGGTGTTATGTGAGTGGTATGGGGAAGTGAGAGGGATGTCTGAATATGCGAACAGGTTGCGTGTATTAGTAGGGAGCAGAATATGTGTACATGAGTGTTTGTGTGTGAATGAATGGGGTGTGAAAGTTAGGTGTGCAATCAAAGAATACATATAGAGAAAGCTTTTAAATAAAAAAAAAAACCATGACCTGTAACCTTTTGTTGTGGTTCTTCACATGCTGATCTTCGTTTTCCTAGCGCTGCCCTAACCCATCTTGATTGCCTGGCTACTGCGGGCGCAGATATAGCAAGTTGCAGAGGACCAAAATTTAGTTCGACTTGCCCAGTGCAATAAATCCCACCTGACTCTCTGATTCCGTAAAACACTTAAGCAGCTGCAGAATCCTGTCGTTTGCAATGGGTCTTAATCATGCGCTTAGAGGTAAGCACTACAGGGGTGTTCTAATGAATCAGAGCCTGAAGCCTCATATTCCCCAGTCAGCACAGACTAGCTTCTGAAATAGATCTCCAGAGAGGTGTACTGATGCCGGCGGATTTCCTCTGCGATAAGGCTTCTGAGCAGCTGACTACATTGCCTTACCTATTTATTTTTTTCCCCCTCCCAGGGAAGTATCATGCCTGTTCTAGATTAATTTGGATACCAATAGATGGTTTATAGGAAGGGAGGGGGATAAATATTTCTCTGGAGATGTGCCTAATTTGTGGCCTTTCCCAGGTAAAATAGGATGGCTGCTATTTATAGGCTGCCTGGTTATATCTCCAGTACCTTTGCGCTGCCTTTGCCATGCTAACTAAGTGGGTCACCTCTTTGTTTTTCGAATGAGGACTGAGCTTCACTGCCTCTTTGGCATACCAATAAACCCAGCAACAATAAAAAGAAACAATGTTCATTATGCTGCCACATGGGGACTTTCTTGAAGAGTTTGGGCAGTAAATGGTTTTTAATCCCAGGATGCACTGATTGTGATAATGTAAGCCAAGCAAACTGAGCGTCAGTAATAAAATCATTGCAAATATGAACAGAATAAAAAAATTGGTCAAAAAGGATCTTGTTACGACGTGTGTTTATTCCACCAGGGTTTAAGGAAAGTAAAATAGGTAGTGATTTTGTTTGGGACTTGCTTATGAAAGATTTCTTTTTGTGTAGGCAAGTGTAGAGGTTAAAGGAAAGAAATGGAATTTAAATGTGGTGGGTTTTTTTTTTTAAGATTTCTGTCGTCGTTTGACTTAACAACAAAAAAAAGAAAGAAAAAAGCTTCCAGCTTCCAGTTCTTTCCTTTCCTTTTTTCCCTTTTCTTCTTTTCAAAAAGCCATTTCATAAAAGCTGTAAAATATAATATGACACAACTATAAAATATAATTTTGTTTTTTAGCCTGCAAAACTGCTGTAGAACTGAAATTACAATAAATCTTCTAATGTCCAGCATTGATTGCTTCAAGCCTGTGGCTTTAATGGACAACAGTGCAGTGTATTACGGCGCCATGATTAAGGAATTGTGGAAAGGAGGGAGAGTGATTCTGGACTTAAGTTTGGCACTTTGCGCAGCTCGACGTTGCCACAATTATTGGTTTTCTGAAATATGTTCCTATGCATTATTCTGATCAGATTACTTGCATTGCACAACCCTCTGGTGAATAAGGGGACAATAGCCTGAAATAAATCTCGCTCTAAAATTTAATCTCCACAACTGTAGACCGACATGAAGAACATCCAGATTCCTCTGATAAGAAGTTGTATATTTTCCACAGCGGTGGTATATTTTTCTTTTTATAATTGTCTTTAATGTAAATCCACAAAAAAAAGCAAATGGTGCCAGAACTGGTAGTGAAGGTCCAGTGGGGTGGGGCTTGAAATGTAGCCAAAAAAATTCTCTGCTATGCTTAACTTATAAGAAATTTCCTCAGTGTAGTCCAGAAACTGGGCTGAACTGGTTGGCTAAAGAAATCATTAACCTTTCGTTGCCTGCTCCTTCTTAAAGCAATTTGTTTGATAATTATCTCTCTCAGTGAGTAGCTTAAATCTTTTAAATGGGGCTAGACAAATTTAAACACACAACAGCTCTGTCAACAGCTATTTTAGCTGTGTCAGCTAAATGGAACCTCCATGTGCAAAGGCAATATACCTCTGGAATACAAGATGCTGAAAACTGACCACAGGAAATGACTGTTGCCTTTATGCAGTGCTATTAGGCTCCCCAGAAACATGATGCCCAACTGCTGGAAACAATGCTGAACGAGACAGAACTTTGCTGTGATGCATCCGGCTCTTTATTATGTTCTTCACAGCATAATCTTATTTGAATCTACCCAGAGGTACATTCCCTTGAGTTATAGGGGTATAGGATTGCAGTCTAAAATTTTCCACCATTAAGTTATCCCTCACAATTTTGTATTATTTGGCAGACAGAGGTCCCATTCCAGAGAATGCGATTCGTACTTAAATCCCACTGAAATCAACAGAACAGTTTACTCATGACTTCAAATTACCTTATGCCCTATTAATTTTAATAGGAGGAGTGCCTGTATAACTTTTTTTGGGTTTGGGCCCACAATGATTCTGAAATGATTTCTGAAGCAATTGAATCATTATGAAACAACAGAGTGCTTGCCACATTAAACATAAAACTCTGAGCTAAAGCGTGTTAGGAAATAAAACCATTCTGTGCACATGGAAATGATTTGGAGTACCTACCTGTTCCTCAGATACACCAGGACAAATCCACTGAATAGCATGGCTGCACAATCCCCATTTCTTTGAATGAAGAACATCATTCCAGCCCCACTGAAATGGCCCAAGATTGTGCAGCAGCCAATTCTCAATGCCTTGTGCATGTGACCAGCACCTTCGTTTCAGTAACGGTGAGCAAGACACAGAATGATAAAGATATATTATTAGTTGCGCTTAGTTACATGTGCAGCTAATTATTAGTTGCAGGTGCAAATGTCAGCGTGCATTTCTGAACAATCTAATTTAGATTAGTATTTGTATTTCCACACAGGGATTACACTCATGACAATATTTCAAGCTCCAAATGTTGCCAATCCGAAATGTCTGGCACAGGCCAAATTGATGCCCATATTTTGTCCACCAAAAGTTACAGGAGAAAGCTCACGAGGGCCTCTCTGCCTACATTAATATGCTGGAAGCCGTAGCAGGTGAAATAAATTCAGGGAAGGTTGTGAACATGTCACCAGTGGTAGTTGTGCTTGCTTGAACATAAAGCAGCAATTCCAGTCAAATTGGCTTCCAGTACCGTCTTGGCTGTGACTCTCTCCCTTCACTTTGAGCACCAATGGCTTATGTGACATGCACAACATCATTATCAAAAGATGGCAGCGTAGAGGTGAACACACTTGGTTAAAGCAGTGCGGTCTGTCACCTCCGGAGACCAAGGTTCAAGTGATGGTTGAGTTTGCACGTGAAAATTGATTAGGTAATCCCACGCAAGCCACCATGTGTTTGTATCCTGGGTACCACTGCATTCCTTGGCATGGACATCGGCTTCTAATCAAACATGGGCCAGGACTGGAGTAACAAGAGCAATGCCAGTTGAAATGGATATGCTGGAAGGAAGATAACCAGCACCTGCCTGCACTGTGCTGGATCAGGATCCTTCATTATCCTTGCAGTTTCATTGCCATTCAGTTCAACTAGATAGGAAAAAGTGGTACTTCTTACACAGATAATAAAAGACTATTCCATGCACATAACAAGTGCAGTATGGGGCATTTCTTGTGATGGAATACAGATAGCCACTAGATGCAGGACTGGATATCCTTATCGTAAAAGGTAAAAAAAAAAAAAAAAAGGCAGAGGACCCCTGGACGGTTAAGTCCAGTTAAAGGCAACTATGGGGTTGTGGTGCTCATCTTCCTTCAGGCCGAGGGAGCTGGCATTTGTCCACAGACAGCTTTCCAGGTCATATTGCCGGCATGACTAAACCGCATCTGGCAAAACAGAACACTGTGACGGAAGCCACTGTGATGGAAACCAGAGCGTTTACCTTCCCGCCGCAGCAGCATCTATTTATCTACTTACACTGGTGTGCTTTCAAACTGTTAGGTTGGCAGGAGCTGGGACAAAGCAACGAGAGTTCATTCTGTCACGGGGATTCGAAAAGCCGACCTTCTGATCGGCAAGCCCAAGAGGCTCAGTGGTTTAGACCACAGTGGCACCCTCTCCTTATCGTAGAAGGATGTTTGCAAAAGTAACAATGACTTTTCAACACAGTTTGAAATCACTGCCACAATAAATCAGTAGGGTTCCAGGAAGATTGGGGATCCACAAAGCTGAAATACGAGTTCTCTTGTCCGCTATTACAGATTTTGTTCCCTTCGTCACCTGATGGAGATTTCCTTTCCTTTTCCTTTTCCTTTTCCTTTTCCTTTTCCCTTTCCCTTTCCCTTTCCCTTTCCCTTTCCCTTTCCCTTTCCCTTTCCCTTTCCTTTCCTTTCCTTTCCTTTCCTTTCCTTTCCTTTCCTTTCCTGTGTTTAAAATGTTAGGAGCCTGACCAATAGCAAGTGGCCAGTCCTAATGCAAGATGAGAGTGTCTTTGCTCTGTGGTTGCTAATATGATATTTGGTACAGAATGGAATAGTATCCCATAGGTAAGTATGAGGTCCTGAAGTCCTCAAGTCTAGTACTGAGTAGGCCTAGAGAAGACACCATCATGAGAGTGCCTTAACTGTATGGTGTGGATGTGACCAGATAATGTACTACATGATTTAGAACTGCTATCAATTCAGGATCGGCTTCATCATTAGGCAAGGTGTGGCAATCACCTCAGATGGCAGATGTTGGATGTCAGAGCTGGGTGTACAACATGGGCTATCATGCACTCCCTAACAAAGTCTGCCACCCTCAGGCAGGGATGCTATCACACTGCCCATGTTGAACTAAGATGCAATCCTGCTGCCAGTCTAGTCAGCTTCAGTTCATGAAATGAGGTCTTTGGCCTCAGGCAGCAAAACTTATTGAGCAAGGCCGTATGAATACACATTCATACATTTTGCTCACCATTTAATTTTATAGAGCAGAGTGATTTTCGGTGAAGAAATGGGAGAAAGGGTTTATGGGATGTTTTAATACACAATACTAGGTTAGGCATAGGGTATCTTCATTATGTTAATAGCAAGGTTGAAATCTGGACATGTGAAGAAGTTTATTACGCATTTCCTTACCATCTTTTCCTCCAGCCTTCAGGAATGCAAGATGTGAGGTAATTCCAAGCCAGGCATAGGCAAACTCGGCCCTCCAGATGTTTTGGGACTACAACACCCATCATCCCTAGCTAACAGGACCAGTAGTCAGGGATGATGGGAGTTGTAGTCCCAAACATCTGGAGGGCCGAGTTTGCCTATGTCTGTTCTAAGCTTTAGGATGAACAACAAGGCCTGCAGCATTAATACTCATAAGCAGTGGTTTATAAACTACTCTCCAAGGAACACTGGGGTTCCTCTGAAACTCACTGGGGTTCCTTGACAAGGATAGTAATGGAAGGCAAACTGGCTAAAAGACAACTAACTTGCCATGACTGATTTCCTCCACAAAATGCGGAGAACCAAAGAAGTATTGGGCTCAGAATAAGCTGTAATATTTCAATCATGTGAGGAGAAAAGTCTGAAAGGTCTGCTTGGTGCTCTGCAAAAATTCAGTTTGTCTTAGAACAGTGGCTCCCAATTAGCTAAGTACTGCAGTCCCCTTGCTTTTCAAAAGCCAAGCCATGGACCCCTTACTTTTGAAAAATTTCATATCTCTATGGTAGTTTTTGTTCTGTGAATGGTGCCACGGACCCCCTGGGGTCCACAGACCACCAATTGGGAGCCACTGCCTTAGAACATAGCCCAGAATCTTCTGCAAATGGCAGCGAGTCCTCAGCAAGTGAACATGGAAAGGGTTCCTTGACGGTGGGAAATTTGGGGGCGAGGCGAATGTACCAGAAACACTAATACCGGGCACACAGTAGGAGCAAGATGAAAATACTCATATATTGCAAAGTATATTCTTACTGCATGACCACAGGCAGATATGCAGGCACCAAGGGCTGGTCTGGGGGTTCATGGCTAAGACATCAGTAAATGTTCTATATAGTTTTTAAAAGCCATATCTATCATCTGAGAAACCATGAAAGGTACCTGCTCTGAGTCACGCCAAATACCTTTTCCAAACCATTCACAGAACCTGTGCTTTCTTCTGACTAAAACACACTTCACTGCCAAATGTCAATATTTGTTGCTCAGCTTAGCATTGCTCAGCTACATTTTTTTTAAAAAAAGCATCACATTCTTTTCTGTAAATACTTTGGGGGGGGGAGAGACAAAAGAACAATACATAATAGATCCGAGTTATAAGTCCACTCAGACAGTTTAACCCTTAGGTCATTGTGTTTGTATTTCACTTATTGGATTGTTAATAGATTTTCTTCATTTGTGTGAGACATTGTGAATGATGTGCTGAGGCCTTTCTGTTACTGCAGCACTCGCGCCCATGGTCCACCTGTAAGAAGATAGTGTTAAAAGCTGCTGGAGTTTCTACCTCTTGACAACATCCCAGCTGTAGACTAGCAATAGCAATCCTCCCGTGGCAGTTTTAATTATCGGCACTGGCGATACCATCAGTAAGTGTGTAATTACGTGTCAGTTTCCTGGCTGTTGGGTATGAAAAGTGGAACCAGTGAGATGATGATTGTTGAAGCTGTAGACTCATATTTAAACAATTCAAAATGTGTAACTGGCAGTGTCATTAAACAGAGAGAGTTTGACCCCAGCTGTCAGTTACTTTTCCTTATGCAGATTTTTTTTCATGCTGTCTGTCAAAAGCGCTCCATGGGCTGAAATGGGACAGAAGAGGAAGCTTAATATCCTGAGTACAGAAGTGCTGCTATCCTTCACTCCCGCTGAGGTGTTCGTTTACCTTAAGTAAATAAGACGACGGTCCCAGTTGTAAATAAACCGTGGGCATTACAGGAAATTATATAGGCAGTTCTGATGAAGTAACAAAGGTAGAATATCAAACAGACATTCTAGCCTTAAAATAATAGGACACACACACACACACACACACACACACACACACTTATTACTGTCTGCCTAAAGAACAAAGTTTATGGTAATTTGGTATGTTCATTATTTAACGGTGGGATCATTTTTTTTTTGTTTCTCAAAGTTTGAAAAAAAAATTAGTATAGCACAGAAGAACTATGAACCTGCAAACATATATCTGTGTGCCATATACTTGTGTGTTTACATGTGTGTGTGTATTGTAACACACACACACACACACACACACACACACACACACAGCATTAACAATTAATGTGTGTTACTGTTTAAAATTTTTGTGCACTTTTATCCACGCTTCAAAGATAGCTGATATGGAAAAAATTAGAATCTGACCTAGCTCGATATATGCTAAGTAAATTGAAAATATAAATATACATGAATGTAGAATACATTTTTCTTCCTGAGGAGGAATAGCAAAAAGATGCCCCCACATCAAGGTGCATAGTACACAAAGCTAGCTGAGGTATTTTCAGTGCAGTTCTATAGACATCTTTACTAATGTAAGCTGCACTGCGTTCAATGAATCTCAGGGACAAACTAGATGTTATTTGAATTGCACAACAAACAGCTACTTCCGTTTGTTTTATTTTATTTTATTAAAGGTGCCCCCCTTCCCTATGGCCAATAGGACTGAAGCAAGGTGGGGCAGGTCTACCCATTCCCCACAAGCTGCAAGACTGATGAATAATGGGAGCCAATGAGTGCTTTCTCTCAACAATTTGCTGCCTTTTCTTGGTACGCCAAAACCAGCAACCTGAGGTGGCTGGTCCACTCTACCTAATGGTAGTGCTGACCCTAAACAAAGAAGTGATGCAATCGGCTCTGAATTTGGAAGCATGGGGAAAGGAGTTGATGACAACTGTTCTTTCCCTTTACAGGTGATCAGTGCAGTCTAAGCTGCCCACCGGGAGGGATTTTTACAAGAACCAGTACACATGCAGATCAGCGAGAATCTCTGGGCTAGTGCCATTGTGTACAGACAGTAACAGTGCTCCACTTTATTATTATTTTGTTTCAACACAGAGAATCAGAGGGCAACATATACGGCAGAACAGGCTATATTAATTGCGGCAGTACTTTCCGACTTGAAAGTAATAAATAGGCACATGTTAAATCCTCTAAGGATTAATTTGTATTTTATCAGCTGTGAAAAGGGCAATTTTTTACATATCCAGACTTAAGAGCTTTATTAGATCTTCATTGGAAAAGAAATTCTGCATACGTTTTGTGTTAGGTTTTTTTTTTAAAAAAAGTTTTATATTATATATATATAAATTTCTTTTTTAAAAAATGGTTAGGCATTGCAACTGGGAGTTGCAAAGCTTAAAAATATACATCCAAAAACCAACATTGCCACTTCATGTCTCGTGTACAGTGGTATGGACAGCTAAAACAGTGATAAAAAACAGTATATCCCCCTTTTTTTTGAAGGGGGGGATTTGAAATGTAAGCGCTTAAGGTTATTCTGTTTCCGTGCATACATATCAATAACATTGTAGTTATTTTACAGTTATAGGTTTCCAGCTACTTTATGCAACTATAAGAGTTGTAGCATCACCCTCCTTTACAAAAGAAACACTGCTTGAGTTAGGAGAAGTCAATTTTTGCATGCCAAATATACATTTTTCTTTGTCTTTCAGAGGATAGTCTGTGTGGGTGAGTATTTTCAAGTTATGTTTCTGTCCTACTTCCATGTTAGCTGCAGGCTATCTGCATCGCTGACAAGAGGTAGTCCCTGGGGAAGGGCCCACTTTTCTTCATTTAGTCAGGTAGCTTTGCATGGAGAAGATGCTACAAAATTAGCCCTTTCTTTCCGGAATTTGCAGTGACTTTGATATAGCAAAGCGACACATATTCATGGGCAATTTTTCTTTCTTTGGAAAAACAGCTTTTTAAATTTAATGTTTGAAAACTGGCAAGTTAAGTTTTAAGACCAATCTGATAAATACCTGTTTTGGGCTATGCAGCAGTTGCCTAATCAGAAAGCATGCAACTCCTTTCAGAAATATGGGCCAGGTTATCCAGACTAATTTCCACAAAAGCAAAATGTGGACTTACCTGCCTGCTTCTCTATTCTAGGAGCATCCACATGGCAACCTCCCCTTTTACTGTGTTATCATGGACCTTTTCACATCCTGTCTATTTTGGACTTTCCAAGGACTGCAAAACCCTGCATTTAAAGGGAGAAATATCTAAGACACCTGGACTAACTCCCATAATCCCTGATCACTGGTCCAGCTAGCTAAGGATGATGGGAGTCGCAGTACAACATCTGGAGGCCCACGTATGACAAGCACTGGTCTAAGACAACACTGGAATGTGGATACTTCTGCATTTATTGGTGAGATGTGCCGGTGCAAATCCACATTTTGCTCTAGTGTGGACAAGCCTTTGGAACCATTATCATTCATTAGCTCCTGTTCCTGTTTGTCAGATGGAAAGTGTTCAAATACCCTTCCCCAGTTGCCAAAAATAAAATTCTGAAACCTTTTCTAATCGCCTGTTAACTTCTGGAAAAAGAAGATTCCTTTAAAATAAAATATGTTTATTTGTAAATTTTAGAGTTGCTTCATGTTTCCCGGGAGGCTTTCTCATCATAAGTGTGTGTGTGTGTGTGTGTGTGTGAGAGAGAGAGAGAGAGAGAGAGAGAGAGAGAGAATATATGTGTGTACAGAAATGCACACATGGGGCATTGTGGGGAATCTCCAGATCCCCCATGTCAGGTTTATTGCTGAACGAATAAATGTAATACTGACAATTCTACCCACAGCCCTGAATGCCCTAAAAGTAATCCTTACTTTAGCCACTGCAGTTCTCGACAAGCTTATATAATTTGTAATAAAGCATCTGACTCTCCTAAATTCTTTCTTCCTTTTTGTTGCTGTGATTTATCTTGTATTGACCTTCTGGCTACACAATGATAAAAAATAAGGGTGTTTTCTTTCTTGTATGTAGGAAATGTGATTCATTCATAGTCTTTAATAGGCCTTCAGGCCACCAGATATCTATACAATGTTTGGCAGCTCTAAGAGGAAACTACAACTAAACAAATACAGATAGATAGACTGGAAAGTCTTATAAATCAGTTGAAGATATTCTACCACTACTTTATATAAGACATTAGTTGGTCTGGATTTGAAATATCTTGTGCAGTTCTGGTCACTATTTTATCAGAAGGACGTTGCTGAAATTGAAAGGTACAGCGGAGGGCAACCAGAATGATTCAGAATTTAGGGAATAAGAACGATGAAGATACATGAGCTGAGTTTGGCCTATATGGATGAAAGGTGTGGCCCTAATGTGCCTCTCTGAGTGCTTCTATTAAGGAGTGAGCTTCATGAAAGTCAGTAACTCAAAAGACCTGATTTCTTATAGGTGTAATAACTATATGAACTGAAAAGAAATTAGTTGACATTATTAGCACTCTCTGCTCTGAAGCGGGGAAAAATATATATCAGAAAATCATATCACCCACATTATCTGAAACTGCGCTTATTCTTTGTACGACTTCTGAACGAATAACAAAAGTGTATCTGGCTACACTAACAGGAGGCTATAACTTCACCTATAATGATTAAAAATAAGGTGTTCATCATGAGGAATGATTTAATCCTAAAGCACAACTTCCTGAACTGTTTTGAGCAACATCTTGTATAAAATTATGTGAAGCATCCGTAAGACATTTAAAGACCAAATGATGTTTAGATGACACTATCTACTGTTATCATCTTGCAAATAGGGCTGGCAATTGCACCCCCAAAGAAAACTGAAGCTCTGCAGTATACTTTATACACTAGGGCATGAAATTAGTCTTCTTTGAAATAAGCATTCGATTCAGTCTTTTAGCTTCCAAATTTTGTTGTTTGTTTTCTACATTGTCATTTCCCAAACACTTACTTTCAGAGATCGGTTTTTATTTCAAATTTGAGTGCAAAATGGAAAATATTGGTTGCAATCATAACAAAAACGTAGCGTTTAACATGCATTCTGCTCACACTTTGTCCTTGTGGAGTACAGTTATTTGTCTCTGTCCTCTAAGGAAGAACATGGTATGATGAGCAAAATCTGGTGTAATAAAGAAGGATGATGTACAAACCCCACAGAAAGAATACCTCTTTATTCCCTAAATGAAATGTATTTGGATGCGTTAAATATCTTATTTTATACACTTCAAGTAAACCATTACAGGAAAAGGCAGACACATGCTTTTGTGTCCACCAAACCGCAAATAGTACAAATACAGTAAAATCTTCTCATATGAATTATTGATAAAGGATTAAAACTGTTAAAAGCATTTTTTTTTTGCAGGCACCAAGGGCATTTTGTCTAATAGTCTTCCCCATGTGATGAATATGGGGCATCCCTTGGATAAAAATTTCAGAATGAAGTAAATAAACAACAACAACAACAACAACGAAGTAAATAAATAACAACAACAAAGTGCTAGTATCTCTTTGGTATGAAGAGAAACCAGAAGAATCCACCTATCAAAATATCAACTGGGAACAGTTATTTTATATCTGATTTACATTAACGCAACCACTACAACCAAATAGTTCTTCAGCATTCTGTGAAATCCTTTCAAGGGGAACCTCTTTGTGAAAAATGAAGGGCAGAGAAATCTTTTCCATTCACATGGATAGGCAGTCACAGTGGATAGTCGGTCAGAGAGGATGTCTCTTGATAGTGAACAGAATGAGCAGCAGGATGGCAACAGTAGAGAGCAAGAAAAATGTTTCGAATGTAACATAGGAAACACAGTAAGCTGTCTTACTGTTAAAAAGACCATGGGTCTATCTAGCTCACTGTGGTCTAAATGACCAGTTGTGACTCTCCATCATTTCATACAGGGAATATTTCCCTAGCTTGAGACATCAGGATTTGAACCTGGAACCTGCAAAACAGATATTCTACCACTGAGCTATGGCCCTTCCCTCTTTGGAAGGGGAAAAGCATGCCTTGAAATGACAACTTTTGTCTCTGCAGAAAGTTATATTCAAGCATTCAGTGTACACATAAAGTAGAGCTAAGAAGCAGCTTCATGATACTGCTAATCTTTAGAAAGGAACTACTTTAGCAATTAAGTGTTTTCTTCTCTTCATACTGATGATTTATGGGGAACCTTGGGCCTTGGAGATAAATGTTCCCTTCGCTTATCTCTATATGGTCCATGAAGCTGTCCTCAGGTGGTGCACTTTTCCAGGCCATGTCCCTCATTGGACCTGGTATACACCATCCTTGAGTCTTTTTACCTGGCTGGAATGGTTCCTTGAATGGTGATATGCTTTATTCCTTGCTTAGATGGAGGCATGTGGTGTGTGCCAGTGCAGAAACCACAGACTTTGTGTTGCTAGAATGTAGCCTTTATTGTACAAAGGTAAGAGTGACATCTCCTGCTCTGCTGACTTATGCCTCTAAACCTGCCCACTAAGGCATGAAGACCCTAGAAGGTTGCTGATGAAGGAATATGGCCCTCAAGTTGAGAAAGGTCCCACACATCTGATTTATACTGAAGGAAAGTTAGTTTCAGACAGTCTTGTAGATTATCTAAACTGTCACTCTTTGACAAAACCAGGACCAGCTAGTCCACAAGGTAGACAACGGAATGCAAGGGTGCCTTCACATCACATCATCACAGGTGCCTCGTGTCTCCCCTGCCACTGCAGAAGTGAAGAAAAGCTGCTGTGGCTTCTGGCGAGATCTCGTGAGAGGCTTGTGAAATCTCATGAGATCTTGTGACAGCATGCCAGAAGCTGCCACTTCTCTGGCACTGCGGTGGGTGCCCCGCCAGCTGCCACTGGAGGAGAAAGCAGAAGAGGCTGTGGCTTCCATGTTCTAGCGTGATCTCTCTGGAAGCCACAACTGCAGCCACTTCTCACTTCTCTTGCACTACTGTGGGGTGCTCCTCCACCACCAGAAAAATGAAGAGAAGTGGCTGCAGTGGTCTCTGAGTTCCAATGACCTCTCACAAGATGTTTTCGGAACCGTGTGTGTGTGTGTGTGTGTGTGTGTATTAATAGCTAATGTTATATTGAATAAGAGACAAATCGTACAGGATTGATCTGACAATATTTCCCTAGAAAAACACGGATCATTATTACTGTAGCCTGATCAGCTATATGCTAAGTTGTGTTCTTGCCCTGGCAGTTTTATGCATGTTTAATTAGTAAGTCTCACTACATTCAGTGGGCCTTACTCTCAGGGAAGTGTGCCTAGAATTGCACCAATGAATACGTTGATAGGTTTACAGGAAGCTTTGTAGTCAAAAATGAATATTATTGTATGATGAATAAAGATAAATTATTTAAGATAAGAAAATAAAAGCAATAATTTACAGAATAAATATAAAAACAAAGATTTGTATTGTTAAAACCAGACGGAAGGATTGTTGGAAGTCCAGGCCTGAAGAGGCCAAAATACATGATGACTTATATGTAACAAATTGTAAATATAATGTACATTTGTGAAAATTAATAAAAAGATTATGAAAAAAAAAAAGAATTGCACCATTAATGTTCATATTGCTGCATAGTTTATGTGTGTTTCAGGGGAGGAGGCTTATCAAAATGGAAATCTGGGATTATAGACTGTAGATTTTTCTGAAAGCACAGTTTGATGTACATATTCAACATTTCACCAATAGCTGTATGGAGAGCAGTCAATATCAGTGGATGCACAGAAAACACACACACACACACACACACACACACACACAGAGAGAAGAGAGAGAGAGAGAGAGAGATTGTGGCTTCTACACCTCAAAAATACCACACATCCTTTTAAAGGGCGTTAGGAATGTTTAGAAATTAGTTACTTATCTCTGAAGGAGGGAAGGATGATTACTAGAATTAATAAATTTCTATCCATCATGTCAAATTACCATTGTTATTACTAAAAGACTGTAATAGGAGCTCTGAGTTCTTGCTGCAGGGTAATTTGGTTTTGTGCATGCGTTAGCATAATATTCCATAGCAGAGCAGTACAACTACTAATCAGAAGGCTGTGGACCTTCGGTTGAAGAGTTAATTCTAATCCACATAATCATTAGAATGTTCAGTGTTGGTTTTCCCCCTGGGAAATGAACGAAAACAGATAATTGTTTAGGTGTTAAGTTGGGTGAGCGCAAAGAATTAAACTCAGTTACCCTTCACCAATTTACTTCACCAGGAACCTCACATCAATTTTCTACGGGTGTAAATGCAACTTCTTTATCAGCTGGTAGAGCTGAGTTCTCATGATCATTTGCTCCTTCAAGAAGCTACTTCTTTCCCTGTCATCCATGACAGGAATGGGCCAAAGGGGTATATGTAACTGGATCCATGTTTTCCTGACCATTCCATTAATATTTTTGATTTTTAATGGCTGCTGCACTACAGCAATACAAACAAAAGGTGTGTTGGTTGCAGGTATTGAGAAACTACAGCAGGCATAGGCAAACTCAGCCCTCCAGATGTTTCAGGACTATAATTCCCATCATCCTTGACCACCGGTCCTTTTAGCTAGGGATCATGGGAGCTGTAGTCCCAAAACATCTGGAGGGCAAAGTTTGCCTATGCCTGAACTACAGAATGAGAGAGCTGGTCATGATCTTTAAGTGCCTTGCCATGAGCAAGGAGGCAGTATTGCAATTTGTAACAGGATATAGGCCACCAGCCCAAGAGTCAGCCAGTGGCGCAGATACAAGAAACCAGACTAGGAATATGTTGGGTAGGAATTTGGAATGACACTTTTCACCACAGAACCAATGTTCTTGGGCTATATGGATTTTTAAAGTGATCAAGCTGGAACCTGCAATTACTCACAAGGACTGAAAGGGAGAAGCCGATGGAGGAAGGGCACTTCCCATTGTCCAATGTGTGGGGTGATTGGGCAGGGATGGCATAAACAGATGGTTCACATAGTACTGGTTTGCAGAGGGATCCATAGAGATACCCCAAGCAGAACATGTGGAAGAGAGGACAAGCATTCCAGGGCTGGCAGCAGGAGTAACAGATCATTTGTATGAGTTTGGGCATGCAGTGGGTGGGCACCTATGTACTCCACGCTGAGAGACTAATGGAGACGGAAGAATTTAGATCAGAACAGAAAAGTAATGTATGTGAGTCATTTGAACATGTGAAATGCATTACTTCCAATTATTTTGAGTGTCGGATATGGACCAGGCAGACCCCAGTTCAAATGTATGTTCAGCTATGAATACAACAAAGTGCCTTTGGGCAACTGTCTCTCAGCCCAGCCTACTTCCCAGGGTTATTGTGATTAAAAAGGGGTGGGGGTGGGGGAATGGCATGTGCATTGCTCTGAGATAATTGAAGGAAGAATGTGATACAAGTGGATAGGATAATCTATGTGAGCCTGATTATTGATCATCAAAATCTTACTTGGGACTTTCAAGGAATGAAACCCTCTTCCAAACCCTCCAACGGTGTACCCTTGATGTTGGTCTGCATTGGAACGAATCAAACCTGAGTAGCACACAGCAACTCAGTTTCAAACACGCTTGCACACTTAATACTCTTGTAAAATTGATTGTATTCTTTGCAATTTTCAGGCAATTAGATTGCTCTCTGTGTTAACGTGCTTTTATTTACTAAGTGCTTGGCCTGATGAAACAATGATCATTTGCATGTTAAACTTTTTTTATTTTAGGCTTTGAAAAATTGCTGTGCGAGAACTAGTGGGTGTTCTCAGAGGTACGTGATGCAAGCAGTAATCTCTCATTTCATAAATCATCTTTCCTGGGATTCTCAAAATGTACAGTCATTCCTTGTAGTGGCATCCTATCCTACTGAACTCATCCTGCCCATCACAATTTAGCCATTTGTATTTACATAAAACAATTAACATCCTTTCAAAATAGATCTAAATTAAAATAAAGAGTGGTGAGATAATTATTTCAATAGTATGTGAAAATATCTATTGAGGACATAAAAAGAATAAAACCAAGCATTTTGGGGCATGGCCTTTCATCTGTTTTTTACCATTTTAACAAATTGTTTTCAGGGATAAAATGACTGAGTTAACATCTTTTTGTCCCCACCCCCCTCCAAACTATCAACTAGACAAATAGCTTCATCTTGATAGTTCCATTTCTTGGTTAACTATCAAATATCAGGATTTTTAATGTTTTTGTAAACATTATATATTTTAATACTTGAGAAAAAGTATCTCATAAATAAGCTTTATTATGTGTCAAAAAGGATGAAAATACAACTTTACATTTCTGTTTTAAAGTAATTTTAGTGCCTATTAGCTATAAAGTAACAGTTATATATAATTTAGAGTGTGTAGTCACTCGAAACAACTTGACATTTTCACACAAACACGGAACCTTAATAATAGCCTTGGGATTACACTGGATGTATACACCACTACAAGATATTAAAATAACTTATGGTGCACTGTAATTCTTGTTTTGTATTTGTCCAAGTAGTTTTGAAGCATGCTATAAAGCAGAAAAATAAAAACCTAAGCTCCAAAGTCAGCTAAGCTGTATTCTTAAAGTTACAGCAGTCTTTCCATATTAAGTATGATTAAACCAGTTGACATTTGCAATTGTCATCAGCTTCTTCTTCTCTTTTCTTATTAATAGGCTGTGATTAAAATGTAAATTCAGGGCATGCTGCAGTTTGAAAGCCACTGTAATTGTTTAAAATAAAGAAGTCGATTGCATTTAGTCTGGGATTACATTAAATCATTTAAAAATAGTCCTTTACTTGTTGCTCTTAAAGCATACGTGAAATAAGTTAAGTAAAACACTCTGCTCTTATGTCTGATGGTTTCTGCGCTGCTGTCATGAATTTATATTTGCATGGAAACATCAACCAAAGCAAAGCTTATTATCCTGCGTCCAATAGGAAAATGACAACTGCTCTCAAGATAATCAGGCAGAGTATTTTACACTTGAAATGAAATAAATAATAAAAAAGAGATTTCTTTTGTAGTGAAAAGGCTCTTTATATCCTCCATCCTCTCTGGCAATTAAAACAATTCTCCAAGATTTGACGTGTTCTTTTAATTTTAATTGAAGTGGCATGTGGGTAGGGATTAGGTGAGAGCACAGATGTGCATAAAAATTAATATGAACTTGGAGAAATATCCTTTTCTCCATAAAAGGATTGACCAAATGTTCACAGATGGAATTTGAGTAGACCCTTATTGAACAAGCTAGCAGGGCCCACTTGGGTCATTGCTGTTGAGGTTGGAACAGGCAGATATCTCTCTCTCTCTCTCTCTCTCTCTCTCTCTCTCTGCCTTGCTCCCTCCTCCCTGTTTTTGGTAACCATTATTCTCCTTCTTGATTCATTCATTAAAACACCTGGCACTATTCTGAATATACTGTTTGAATAAGGTAGCACCTTTTGTTGTTAGCATTGCTTAGTTGGCCCACTGTTATTTTTTATTTTAGAAACTGAAATTAATTATGCATTTCAGCCATAGCTGAGCCATACGTGAGCAACTATATCATGAATTTCTTTTGGCCTGGACAAATGTTTACTTTCAAAGGACTTGTTGAAGTCCAACAGGGCATGAAGAAAGCAAGCAAGCAAGCAAGCTGATGAGACGTAGGGTACCACTTCAAAGAATGCTACTGGGGTTTGTTTTACCTTTTTTCTGGTTGAAGAGAGAACCTTCAACTTCAGTACTGAGAGATTTGGGGGGAGCAGGGAGATGAACAACAACCAAACCATTAGCAACTGAAGCCATCTTATTCACCAGATAAGGTAAAGGTAAAGGGACCCCTGACCATTAGGTCCAGTTGCGGACGACTTTGGGGTTGCGGCGCTCATCTCGCTTTACTGACTGAGGGAGCCGGCGTACAGCTTCTAGGTCATGTGGCCAGCATGACTAAGCCACTTCTGGCGAACCAGAGCAGCACACGGAAACGCCGTTTACCTTCCCACCACAGCAGGAGCAGGGTTGGCAGGAGCAGGGACTGAGCAACAGGAGCTCACCCCATTACAGGGATTCGAACCACCAACCTTCTGATCAGCAAGCCCTAGGCTCTGTGGTTAACCCACAACGCCGAAAGCATGTCAGAACAGGTGTGTTTGCGAGACCGATGTTTACCTTGGGGCTATGGGTATCTGGTGGTTCATATTATCTGGTGGTGGGAACAATCAGTCATTTAAATTTCACACCATGCAATAGAGCAGAAGTAGTCATTTGTGGCAATCAAAATAGTGGGGGTTCTGTGGGCAGAAGTGACACAAATAACCTCTCCATTATCCTAGGCTTGTCTGGAATTGGCATAGGAGGGACAGAGGGAAAGGAGTGTGCCAAAGACTAATTGTGGTGGCTCCTATGGTCAACCTAGTCCTAGATAAAGGGTCAAGGCTGAGGAGCAAGAAATAGCAGACAGAGCACAACATATCTGTCCATTGTGAAGAAGGCCTGCCTCACACTGAAGGCACCCCCTTGGCAACTTAGGAAACTGTAGTTGTGTCTCATAACTCTTCAAAAAGAAAGGCCCACTTGGGTGCTTTAGTGAGGAAAAACAGGCTATAAATTTAAATAATAAAATGCATAATAACACCAGGGGGGGTGGTATGCTGAGATGAGGCAGGCTACCTCTTCTATGCCCTCAGAAAATGCACTTTAAATATCTAATCCACAAGATATCCTGAAGTACCGGTAGGTATTTTTGCGTGTGTGAACCTCTCCCCACTTCCCTGCCTCTAAAATGGCACTGCTGCTTTGCTGGGCATTTTTAAGCATGTGGAAATTTAGAAACATCTTGCTATCGGCATGTGTATAGGTATGTAGCTGTTCATCAGCTGATGGGAAAATGTGTGGAAGGACCAACAAAGATGTAAAGGCAAACATTTGTTTTACATATTAGTTGAATCTACATAGCTCAGCCAGTGATAAAGCATTACAATATTGATCCTATACATAAGCACAAGGAATAGAAAATTAAACTGCCTCATGGCAGCCAAAGTATGATAAGGAAACTCATATCTTTACAGATAGGGTATTGTAGCTTCTAACAGTAGCAGGTAGATAAAGAAGAAGAGCATGGAAGTAGAAACCATTCCCAGAGGGACTCCAGATGACATTGTAACAGATGACTCCAGATGACAATGTAAGAGGAGGAATGGAAAGAAATTATATTAACAAACTGTTGTCAATGGTTATAATAAGATCTGAACTGTTGAATAACCGAACCTGAAAGACCATCGTATTTTTCAAGATGATTTAGAAGGATCTTGCGATTGAGTGTGTCAAAAGCTGCAATTATGTCAAGAAGCATTACAAAGGATGGATTCCTAACATCAGATACAATAAGTGTGTTATTACAAATCCTGATGAGCGCAGTTTCAAAAACTGCTGTGAAAACGTTTGGAATAAATTATATCCCTAGGAAGTAATTCTCAACATTCTTCCTGTTTGGTGCCATAGCTGGTGATTATAGATTCAAATCTGCTTACATCTTGCTCAAATATCTGGGGGACTAGATCTGGAGTTTTAAAGAATATACTCAATAGGAAACTCAGTAAAGCTATTACACTGGATATACTATGACATTTTCAGTAAATGATATCACTAAAGGAAAGGGCCTGGTGATAAAAAAAAATGAAAGAAAGATTTTGGAAAGAAAAAACCCACAGCCATGCTTTTTCTGCTATAACAGCCAAATGCATATTATAAGGTGAATCTTCGTTAGACATAATTAAAACTAGTTTCCTTTACTCATGGTTTGCAAAACTGAGAAAGGGCTGGATATCTCTGGGACTCAGCATAGCATTTTAACAGCACAATCCTATGCTTGTTTACTTGGACATAAATTCCCACTGAACTCAGTGAAGCTTATTCCCAAGTAAGTGTGTTTAGGACTGTATCATTACAACACAATCCTCTGCTCACATGATGCTCAGACTGGATTTGTGCCACTTCTACACCAGTGGAACAACCACCATATGTGTGCTCAGCCCAAGAGGGGGAAATGCCACTAGGAAACAAAAGCATATCAAATACACCAAAAACAGCATAAAAATGACCAAGGCTGCGTATGCACCACACATTTCAAGCACACTGCTTCCCCCCAAAGAATCCCAGGATTTGTAGCCTACACCTCGCAGAGCTACAATTCCCAGCTTAGTTAACAACAGTTCCCAGAATTCTTTGAGGGAAGTGATGTTCTTTAAATGCACGGTTTATAGACAGCCTTCTACATCCACAATGCCCCCAGAAACACTGTGTTTCTCCACATGCCACGCAGGCATGGAGGGAGCCAACCCATGCAGGCTGAACTGGTTGACATTTCTGTGCATGTCCCCCACCACATATACAACATGCAAGGGTCCGTGTGCCTGGCTGTTAACCAGAAGGGTGGTGGTTCAAGCCCACCCAGAGATGGGTGTGGGCAGGGTTGCTGCAATGCACAGGGTTGGACCAGATGACCCTCGGGTTCCCTTCCAGCTCTACAATTGTATGATTCTATAAAATACAGAGAACTAGGCAGCAGGCACAGCCAAGGAAGCAGTAAAGTTCCTCTGAAGCAGTGGCAAACACATTCACGAGGTTGTTAATTCAGATCTATAATAGACAAAATATTTTACTTCTCTCCCACTGGAATGAAAGCATATGACCAGATAGCAGCAACAAGCAAGTGAGCCATGTGGCGCAGTCTGCATAACAGGTATAAACATGCTCAGGGGGTTTCTGGATCACACAGGTCATTTTCTTTCCACTTCGCAGTAGCCATTGTTTAAGGGGATGGACAGCATAGCTGTGCAGATTGGACAGGACTGCATTCTTTTTCTGAGCATTCTTTTGGGGACCACTCGCTAGAGGCAAAAGTGGGTGAAGCAATGAATATAAATTTTACGTAGCTTCTACAGACGTTCACACTCCTCCTCTCTAGCCTGCATCTAGAGAAGCAGGAGGCATTATCAGAGTTCATGCATGGACACATTTCAGCCAGGCGAAACCACTCGAGGAGGGGATGACTGGGGATTGGTGTGGCTTGGCATGGTCCTGAAGGCCAGATAGAGAGGGGTACATTTGGAAATGGGGCACGAGATCCTCCGCCCTTCTTGTGGAAACTTGGGATGGAGGAGGAATCAGATCAAAGCAGATTTATACATCAAGCTTCTCCTGGTTCCCTGATTGGCTTGCCTCCCAGCCCAAGGGAGGTGTCTTCTTTCGTTCCCAATATGACCTGATGTGGACCAAAATAGGGAAGGCTATCATCTGAAAATATGAAATATAGTGTTCTGATTCATGGATCATTAATATTCCCATCTCTATACAGGACCAGGCAGAACTGGATACAGTTCTAGAACTAAGCATCATAAGATACTAAGCTTCCTCCGTATCTTCAGGCATCACCACCTGCTTTGCAAGCATGACAAAGAGCAGCCTTTTCTTGCCAATGCTGGTTTGTACTTAGTAGCTCGCTGCAATGGTAGCTGCAGAGCAGCGGTGCGCACTTGCCCCTTTTGATCATTCACTTACACTTAAGCGACCCCAGAGATCTTCATTGGAGTCACTACCACTTATATTCACAATGTCTGCTGGCCTGTCTGCTGAGGTGGTCACCTCTCGCAGCCTTTGTGCAGCGCTGGGTTTTCAATGAGCCCTAACAAGTACATGAGGATGCACAGCATGTGCATTCTGCCACTTACCTGGTCGGGAGGCAAAAAAGTGAAACAGTTAAATAAAGGTGGATTTATTTCCACATGAAGCCTCCCCTCGGGACTGCAGGAGAGCCGCAGCCGACTCGCTCATGCGCAGCCAAGCAAGAGGGACACAGGACTGGGTCAGCGGGGATACAGCAGAAGCTTCAGCTCACAGCCAGCTCACTCCCAGCCCCCTTTACAAACAGACCAGAAAATGGGCCTGGCTAAACATCTCTGAAGCAACTTACAACTGATAGCACTGAACGGGAACATTTGAAAATAGAACACTCCCTCCCTTGCCCATTGTTAAACTGATTTATTTGAGATGAAATCTTGCAATAGCAAATGAGAAATTCAGCCAATGTTTACGGCAATTTGAGGACAGTGAAACGAAAGCCACTCAAAGGCTATCATGGCATTGCCTGTATGTACAGTGAGGTCTTGCATCACACTCTTCTGCATGTTCTGTTGAGTTCAGTAAAACTACACCTCTTTTTAGAATTGTGCCCAGAGCATCACATGGCACTATGCTGAATAAGAGGATGGATATGTTTTCAATAGATTTCTGAACAGCAAAGCAATACCATGAGGGTCTAACACCGATCCAGTCATTTGACATTCCAGTTCATATAACAGTTGTGGGGGTTTTGTAGTCACAGGCATCTGTGTCTGAGATGTAATGTTGTCAAGTTTGGCGACTAAGGGCCAAGCAGATGTGGAAGCATTGTAGGGTTTCAGAACATGCATATCATGTACAAATCTAAGCATGGTCTCCAAGCCACTGAGGTTAGGTACTATGACCTCCCTGTGGTTTGATATAAACCAGGCGAGGGCTAAAAACTGGTGATAAATATCCAAAATAATTCATTGAATACAATACCTGGCAAACTACACCTCTGGTATCTTCATATTTGAATGGTTATGTCACCCCGTTCGAAACTGGGACTGAAAATCCCACTGTATAAATGGAATGGAATTCCATCACACAGGGCTGTTGGCAATGACTTTGCTGCATACATAGTCTGCAAGTTGCAACTCCCTTGTGTCCCTGAAAATCAGCTTTAGAGAAGTGCCGGTAATTCACAGTAGCTTATAGAGAGAGGCAGGAGACTGGGGGTACCAGTGACACCTCCTCCCTGTCTATACAAGCAGAAGGGCCTTCCAAAGAAGGCTAGATGTCTTGTCCTTCAGGCTCTTCCTTTGCTTTCAGCATTCCCAATTGAATTTTGTTATTGACCCACATGACTGGAAATTAACCACAGCTAATGAGAAACAAGCAGACTTTGGGTGAGACTCCACGTAACGTTAGCACAAGCCGTTTGAGAGCAGACTTTGGGTGAGACTCCACGTAACGTTAGCACAAGACGTTTGAGAGTTGATCTCGTCGCAAGAGGGATGAACGGGGGTTAACACACCAAGCTTAACTGCCACCGAGTATAATAGCAGCAGTTGCATGAGGGGTTACATATCTTTCACAAGCACAAGAAATCCATTGGATCTGCACTAAGAATGGGTCTCCTGAGGGCAGAATGGCAGTTGTGAGATTGGGTTACTACAACTGGATTTTGCCCTTTGTTTACAGTATGCTAATACACCGTGGTAATTATGTTAAAATTATATTGCAGATGCCTATCTTTCCAGACTGTCTTTTTTCTAATATATCATTTTTGGACATTAGGAATCTACCCCGGAACAGCAAACTTTATAAATTGAGATTGTAGAAGGATATTAATTTATAGAACCCACTGTCCCCCCCAACTCATGTATGCCTCACACATCTCCAACTAACCTTTGCCCTCAATTAACCCAAATGCCCTTCTTTTGCCCTGAGTATTGAATAATACCTGGAGGCCAGAAATACCGAGACACCTAGTAGATCCTGTTTCTCTAAAACCGGTGTGTTCCCAGCCCTTTATCTGTTGTTCTGTTTGGGTTTTAAATTCATTTTCTTCATTATATTTGGCTCTGTTATAGATCTTGCATATAAAAAAACAACGAGCTTCAGTCTCATTTGTTTAATCTGGCATATTCTTAATTATACGAGCTATAAATTTTATTGTATTGTGAAGCCTTGAAATACACGGGATAAAAGGTACAATACAAGTGTAGGTGTGATTGATTGATGGGGCTTTCTCATTCTCAGGAGTGATAGTAACAAGCATGAGGGAGGATATAGTATGTCTGTGCTGAAACCCCAGATGATCAAGCACTCAGAAATTATGTCACTCATCATTCAAAGCTATTCCTTCCAAATCATGGCTTCATTTTCTTGTGTTTTCCCCCCTCCCACATTTCACTAAAATCAGTGCTGTATCTCTCTAATACAACCTACAGTCTTTGTACAGAAGAATATTCCAAGGAGGCATATGGTTTTAATCCTATATCCACTTACATGTTCTTTGGGGATTTTTAAGTGCAGTTTTTAATTTTTATTTTACTTTTAAGGAAATCTGTGGGAAGTTTTTTTTTTTTGGGGGGGGGAGAAATCCTTACCCAAAAGACAAAAATAGTCCTTCAATATCAAACCAAAGGTCCATCTAGACATGCATGCTCTTTCCAATGGTTGTTTGCCAGATGCTTCCAAAAAGTATACAACCATGATGCCAAATCACTTCCTTTTCTTACAATCAAAATTTAGCCTCTCACAATTCTTCCTAGACTATAATCCCCATCAGCCCCAGCCAACATGGTCAATGATCAGGCATGAAGGAAATTGTAGTTCAGAACATCTAGAGGGCACCAGGTTGTGGAAGCTTGTTCTTGTGGCATGTATAAGGCAAGTAGTAATTAAAAGCCACAAGAATTTACTTACACCTTACAAAAGTCCCTGTCAGCTTAAACATGCCACTCAAAAGCCAGCCCAAACAGGTAGATCTCACTATGCTTCCAAATGAAAATGGAAGGGAATTCTATAATGGGGATAAAAGATCATGAAGTATGCCTTTCTGGACACCAATGCAGTAGAACCTGTCAATTCATTAACTACATGTGAAACATAAGAGATTGCAATGGGACACTGAGGGAAGAGACCCTGCGAAGTATTTTGGGTCTCTCCATTTTAGGACTTCATAAGTCATTGGCATTTGCTAACTCAATTACTAGAAATGATCTAGAATAGCAGGAGGAAGTTCATCTCATTTAACACAATAAAAAACAAATACACAGCTCCCAGGAGCAGTCAGTGAAACTTAGACCCACATCAGACATTACTTCAGCAACAATGTTCCAGGAAGCCAAACCACACGGGACTCCGCACAGCTTGCGTAAAATGGCCCCTACTTGGCTTGGTATGATTCTATCAAGCCACAGTGTGCCAAGAGTGGAGACCAAGCACACCCTTGAGCAAATAGCTCCATCTGTCTCTGTGCTACAGGGAAAGTAAC
This sequence comes from Lacerta agilis, assembly GCF_009819535.1. NCBI lineage: Eukaryota > Metazoa > Chordata > Lepidosauria > Squamata > Lacertidae > Lacerta > Lacerta agilis. Next base: position 38,653,929 of record NC_046316.1, read on the forward strand.
ACACCCCAAGACCACTAGCCAATCTGAATTGAAGAAAATATCCCCTCCCTAAATAAATATTATTACACAGATATTTTTTTTTTAATCTCTAACTGGATCCACGGTTTCAAATGTCTGGCTTGTTGGTTTAGAGGTATGATTCTCATTGAGGACACAAAGTTCAAATCATGAACAAGCCTTGGATGGGAAGGGGTATGCTTGCTGTTCACTTATCATTTGGGGGAGGGACAATGCTAGAACAGATTCAATACCTGGTATTTCCAGCTTTAATGGTGATGAGAATGATCCTCTACATTAAATTTCGGAGAGTCACTGCCTAAATGACCTTAATGGACTGCCTATACTGACCTAAATGGAAAATTAGGTGGACATGGTATAAGGAAAATATCTGTGTTCACTAAAGAACCTCACAGTTTGAGACTTGAACCTAAGCTAACTAGGACTGTGTGGATAGACACCCAAAAACCTTCTCCCAGTGATATATGCAACTTACGCATCTGTGGCTTGCAGGAAGTATAATGCAAGGCCTAGTACAAATGTGAGGATTTGACTTTGTCTGGTTAACAGAGCAGTTCCTCCTCTGCAGCTGGAATTCCAGCCTCACTCCAGCTGCTGGCTATAGGTACCCTGGCATAGAGAATACCCACTCAGTGTCCAGCCTTGACACAACCCAAGCTGTGCTATGAGAACTAGGTCTTCACCTTTCCTTTAGTAATCATTTTAAGAATAACTGCATGTTTGCATGTGTTATTTCCCCCAGACATGGAACACGACTCCCTTCTTCTGCCATTTATCATCTTGAGTGCTATGTGCTTTATTTGCTGTTAAATGTGCTGAATGCTCTTAGCACCTTTTAAATATGGAGGAGTCAAAATAAGGATGTCATACTTCTAGGAACTGCGGTGTACATTGCCGGATCAAACATCTGACTTAGAAAAAATAAGAAACTGCATAGTTCCACAGACTCAGCAATTCTATGGACTATAACACTACAGAGCATACTTTTCAATAGCTTCATAATATTCTACACTAGTTAAAAGATCTAGCCTGATGGCTCAAATATATTTGAAAAGTGTAAGGAAAGGAAAGGAAATTCTGTTGCAAAGGTGAATCATGGAGAAGCTGTTTTGTGGTTTGCCCCTTCACTTTTGTCCTGATAACTTATGACTATTAGGACCCATTTTACTGCTCCAGAAGGTTCATTCATAGACCAGTTTTAATTTTGTATTTACTTGCATAATCTTGAAAACAGAGTAGAATAACTCACTGGAAAATCAGAATGCAAAAAATAAATCAGTCAGTAAACTAGTGTACAGTGAGATGAAAACCAGCATTTCATTACTTATTTAGTTATTCATTTATTTAAATATCTTTAACCAGAAAAATTCATTAAGATGCAATATCTTATGTTCAATGATGGCCTAGGGACGGGAGATGGATTAAAAAATGTAAATACTATTGGGTCTAATATGCGTACCATTAACACAAATATTAAATTAATATAAAACTTTCTGATAGAACAAACTTGGCTTTAACTCTTTAAATATATGGTTAAAATAGCTAACATGGGAATGGGTGGGAGACTCTTAGAGCTGAAAGATGCAGTAAACAAGTATGTCTCAAAAGAGACTAAATGTCAGCAAAATAATTGCCTAACAGTACTTTATATCAATTAATTCATTTGTGTTTAATTAAAAGGAATCATAACAATTGGCTGCTTTATAAAAGCCCCTTAGCTCTGTAGCCCCCCCCCAATTTATTTTCTTTTCTTTTTCATTTTTAGAGTTTATTTTGTGCTGGCAATTGTTAGCCATTCTTGAATAATTCAACTAATCTCTGATTTCTAAAGTGAAAAAAACACCCTTTATGACTAATCTCTATAATGCAGAGGTAATATGAAGCAGAAAACGGCTACACTTAGGTTGAAGACAAATGCAATGTTTTATTTGTAGTAGAGGTAGTTTTGAATAAACAGCTATAAAAGTTTTTTCAGGGTCAGGATGTGAGGGTTCAAAACATTTCAATCACATTAAAAAGTTATGTCTGTCTTCTTCCATACAAATATATCTGAACACCCAAACATACACATTTCTACACACACACACACACACAGCTTTTTTAGTATTCATATTCTACCCAATAACAAAAGTCTTCAGTGTGATTTACAAATTTTTATTACTGAAGACAATGATTTCTATATAATCTGTTTCTCATGCCCCAAGCTTACTATTTTATTTACTTGGGCTTCCTTCTGTTGTATTTTATGAATATATGCAGACACCTGCTTGAATTGATCAACAATCTATCAGTTGCCCCCACATTAGCATCTGCCATATATTATTAGATTCCAACAATATCTTTTTGATTTTTCAGTTTAAGTTTATTTGGTCTGCATACCAAAGGAATATGGGAGTTTTAGTCTAACAACACCTGGAGAGGCCCAAATTAGGGAAGATGGTCTAGTCTAGCATTCTGCTTCCAAACGTTGTGTATCAGATGCCTCAAGAAAAGTCACAAGTAGGGCATGAAGCAAATAATTTCTCCCTGAAAGTTGTCTCCAGCATCTAGTACTTGAAAAACCTAGTGGCCTGATTCATATGCCACAATAAGTCAGAGTATAGCGTACCATAACTATGCAAATGTCCTGGTTCTTATTTGAATTCCCAGAGTGCTATTTCAAACATGTCTATTCAGAAGTAAGGTTGGGTGAGAAATTTGATTCAGTTCATATTTAAAGGTGAATGTATCAAATTTGCACTTTCTGAAACAATATACCAACTGAAACACAGCTATGCTTCAAAATTCACACTTAACTGAATTTTGCAATGCAGTTGTCCATCCACGTAATGTGTACAAAAATGCATATATGATGATAAAATGTGCCTATAAATGCATATATTAGTAAACATTTCACACAGAAATGCAGTACTCCATGCTTTGGTGAGTTCTAGACTGGATTACAGCAATGTTCTTTAGACAGAGATGCCCTTGAAGAAGACTCAAGAACTTAAATTGGTTCAAAATAACCTCCATTTTGAAACAGCTTCATTTGTTGCCAGTTTGTTTCAGGTTAGTAGCAGCAGCAGCAGCAACAACAACAACAACAACAACTTGCTTCTCAGAAATGTGCATACTGTGCATATAAATGTACTAGAAATTCATACAAAAATGGTGATGAATTCACAAGCTGATATAAAAATGTGGAGACCTGAAGACTGAAAAAATGAGAACCAGAGAGAAACAAAGCGGACATATTTGCCCATGCCTCCTCACAAGCAAGAGACATTGAGTAAAATGGCTCTTACTCCCTATTAAGTGGTTGTATTAAGTCTATGATCACGGGTCCATTTGGAGGATAGTTTAAATCAGGGGTTGACAACCTGGTCCCTGCCGCCCACTAGTGGGTGTTTCAGGGTTCTAGCTGGGCGGTAGGGGGTTCTATGGCACAAGCTGAATCTTCCTTCCATCGAGCACTGCTGGGCAGTAAGAAAATTTTACCATCAAGAAAGTTGCATTAGTGGGTGGTAGGTATGAAAAGGTTGGGCTACCCCTGGTCTAAATTGACTGGCAGTGGCTCTCCATGATTTCAGAAAGGGTTCTCTGCCAGCCCTACCTGGATATACTGAGGTCAGATTGAAGTAAGGACCTTGAGCAGGCAAAGCAGATGCTCTACCATTGAGCTATGGCCCTTCTCTAAAGAGTTATCTGCTCTTTGTTAAGACTACCTAGTAAATGTGCCTAATAATCCATGATTCTTCTTATACATTTATCTGACAGAATCTATGAGACTGCTGAGGCTGCTAAATTGGATTGACCCCATATGTGCAACTAGCAACTGCAGCAGGACAATCTAGGATTGGGTAACAGGCTCCATCTCCAATGAAATGCTTGCAGCTGTATGTCAAAGGAGGTGCTATGGAGCAGCACAATGTATGTTCCCTATTCCCCAGATAAATTATATGTGTGTGTGTGAGAGTGAATGAATGAATGAATTAATTAATTAATTCACAGCAGGAGTGAATAAATATACTATGCGAGCAAATGCACATTTTAAAACGAACAGTACCGTACAGAACGAGAGGTAGGAACAACCTCCTCCAGAAAACAACAACAAATCTGTTCTGCACAGTCCACATACATATAACATTAAAATTTAAAAGAGTTTCACAGACTCCACCACGATTAATGCTTGTCATCAGTGCAACTTAGCTTGACAATATCATGATCAGCACATAGGCAAAATGAAACTTGATGCAGCTATATATGGAGGTTGTGTTGGGTCATTCCTGTTTTCTATTCCTTTCTGGATTTATTTTGTACGGAGCTTTGCAGTTCATTCCTTTATGCTGTTAGCCCGAACATTTCCATAAAGATGTTTCAGAGCAAATCGCTCAGTATTAACTGTACTTTCCCCCTCCCTATTTACATTTTGATAGTTGAACGTTTTTGTAAACATTGGTATTCTGGTTAACTATTGCACCTTCATCATAGCCAGGCACAAGACGTCTACTAGAAGTAGGCTGCTCCCCCCACCGCTTCCTTACCTCCCCTCCCCTTTGTCTTCAGCACATTTGGCTCTGTCACACTAGTTTACATGAAATGCTATTTCCTGAGCACTGACCTTTTCGACACTTATGTAGACTCAGCATCTTAATTGCTGTTGGTGTGAATCATCTAAAGCTGGTGCATAATTTTTCCAGACATTTATAGGAAATCTACTCTAGACATTTGCTCTGAGTAACAAAAATACAGAAATCTATAAATCCCATAAAATTTACCGCTTCTTCATTTTAGACATAGTTACATTTTTAACAACACTTTAAAAAAAAAGGATGAGTGTGTGTGTGGCGCTTTCAGGTTGATGGTGATTCTAATGAAAAATGGTCATGAGGAAACAATACCATGGATCTTTATGCCAGAGACTTTTAGAATAACACTTTTAGAAACTCCACACTTCTGCTGCTAGTCTGGCTCGCCAAGTGTTACTGTGGAAGAATCTCTCTGTATGGGACAAATCTATCCCAAAATTATATTTCCTGCCCACAGTCATTTTGGAAACCTATTGCATGTAGGGTCCTCATCTTAAATGCTGTTAGTGTGACTCATCCAATGCCGTTTCATAATCTTTGCAATATATTTATAGCAGATGATTGCTCTACAGTGTTCTAAATTTCCTGCTTATGATGCAATGGCAAAAGTCATTAAACATTAGCAGTAATAGTATTTTCACTGTAATAAAGTGTTAATTACTTCCACATGTTAATAGAGTTGGGGGAGGGGAGGCGGGAGAGATTTTTTTTTTTTTTTTTGCTATTGTTACAGTGCCTAAAATAATTTCCATGTGATAATTTTCCAGGATATCAAAAACTGAATAATTATGCACTAATTAAGAAAGTAGAGCCTGCTCTGGAGTTAAGACTGCATTAATTTTAATGTTTTTACAGTCCTTTAATTGGGGAAAGGGCTGTAAATTGAGAGCTGACGCACTCTCCTACCATAAGCAGGCCTGCCTTTGCAATCTGCCTCCTATATACCGCAACCCAAGGTCAACACAAGTTTGCAAAATCCCTCTGCTCTTCATACGAAATGTATTGGTGGTGAAGCGTGCATCTATCACTCTGACAAGCATTTAACTCTCCAAGAGCACATGCTCTCACTTCTTAAATTATTAATTGCATTAAATACATTTTCATATCGCAGACTGTTTGCTACAAACTGTTCCCTGGTAGGGAGATGCAGTCCCCCCACAGTATGATATGGCTCGCCTTCTGTTCTTTCAGAGCCAAAGTGCCAGGTACAGGGAGCTTGTGCTTCAAGGGCTTGCTGATGAAATGAACCACAGAGCTGGAACAAATCACCAGAAGTCACCTTAAAAAGTATACAGAGGAAAGATTGGCCACACATTTCCCACCATGGGCACTTTTTTGCTTTTTGTCTGTGAAGCTCTTTTGTGTGTGTGTGTGTGTGTGTGTGTGTGTGTGTGTATGCTCGCGTACACACACACACACACACACACACACACACACACACAGCAACTGTCTGTCTGGTGGCTGTTGACTTAGCCATTGTGCTCAGCTCCCTAGGATAACACTGTATTTCCAGCAGAAATATCATCCCTATTCAACCTGAGTAGAATCAGTGGCCTATTCCATTTGGAACTGTGTTGCAAGGAAATGGGAAGACCTGGCAAATGGGTTATATATTGTCTCCCTTGCTCAATCCTGCAATTGACTATACTGTATGACATATCATGCTTTCTTTGTATTCACTGGCATGATGGCCAGTGTTGGAAATAGACGCATAAACACACATGCTTTGGGTGCCTGTGTTAAAAACTTAACTCCATGTGATGAATCATTATTTGTTTGATTTCTTGCTTTATACAAGGTTCCCTGGAGCAGCCTGCAAAAGTTAACATGATATTAAAACAAATTAAAGTGAGAAAATTAAAACAGAAATCAGCAGAATTAAAACAAACACCAAAGTGGCCTCTTAGGCGTTGGCAAAGAAGAGGAAATGCGCCACACACAAAAGAGAAACAAATTTGCATAAAATCTTCATAGAAAGGGCAGGATCCACCTAATGAGTCCCATCAGTGGACGTTCTCTGCAATTACTTCTGCTTGCACAGTGGGACGTCCCTCCTCTCGTCCCCTGTGTGTCCCCTGTTCCCTTAAATTGGATCTGTGTGTGGGCTTCCTTTTATACAGGTTGTTTTGGAACCCAAATCACAGCTTGAAATGAAGGGACCACAGAGTGACTCAGAAGCAGGTCAGATTTTTATTTTTTGAAAAAAAAAACACGCACAGATATAGATGCAAGGAAAATCTTTTTGTCTGTGCATACTCCTCTGCACATGGCATACTTTAGAAAAAATGGTGTGCATGCCATTAAAAAAACCCCAAACTAACAAAAGCTATTTCTATTATGTTATTATATTTCATATTAATATTTTAGCCAGAAAAAATAGCCCAATCTTTGCAACTCCTGCTCTGTCTGGATTTTATGAGATTTGGCCATGAAGCAACCCAGCTCCTATTGTTTTTACTTTTCTATTATCAATATCTGCTTACAACTTTCCACTCCTACCAGAGCTTGCTTTAATACCCCATTGGTGGCTTGGGCAGACTCTAGTTCCGAATAACTAAGCCTTTTTAAAATCCCCTTGAAATTTCAGTTTTCATGCATCACTGGATACCTGTATTATAATGGCATTACTGTAGTTCAGATTAACTTGCTGAATCAAGTCACAGATCCACTCGTAAGTATCTTTATAGTGTAGGTCACCAACAGTCTCTTCAATAACTTCTCCACAAGAAAGACAGATATTATACCATGCATTTAAAAATGTTTCAGCGAATTATAAGCTTCAAGGCTGGTTATAAGCTGAATCTGTATGCACTAATGCACTGTGGCATTCTGCATGCATAAGAAATGTGACGTTCAGTGGTACAAATATGGGAAACAACTTCTGAATTGTACTTCCATGCACTAAAATAAAATAAAATAAAAATTCCTTCTTTTTTCTACCAATTTTTGTGGTATGCAACATTACATCAAAAGAACAAACAAGAAACAACACCTTGCTTTTGCTGAAAATTTCAGGTGTTATTGAGACAACCAGCTTTCATGCCTCCTCCCCACTGAACAGCTTGAGCCTTTCTCCTCTTTCAGAATTTCAGAAACCCCATAAATATCCTGTTATAATAGGGAAGTGTGGAAGATTACAGGACGGCAGAAATTAGGTCAGTGCTCAGGGGAACATTGTAGGACCCTTAAAACCTCAAAGCTCCACCAGGACTGGGTTTGCTCGACCACGGCCAATATCACCACTGCTGTTGGCTCTGTTGATAACCATTTCCCCTGCTCTGTGATGTCACTGTTGCCACCAAGCCACCCCCAACTGGGCTGCTCAACTTCATAGGAAGCGCACTAGTGCCCCTAGTTGTGCTGGTCCCGAGGGTACTACAAGAGGCGAGGTCCCAGTCCGGTCCAGAGTCCAAGGAGTCAACGAGGGGTCAGTCTGAAGAAGTCGAGGCAGGGTGCAGGGCAGCAACACAGGCAGGATCTGGCAAGCAGCAATGTTGCTCCCGCAACCTGGGGTGGGATCTGACCACCCTTTTATCTCTGCCGAGGTAATGGCCAATCCCGATCCCGATGACTCACCACCCTGCCTCGCCTGAAGACGAACACTCCTCCCGCAAATACTCAGGTCCCTCCTTCTCTCAGCCCTTAGTCTCTGCAGCTCAGGAGACGCCGGAGGGTTACTAGACCCAGGGGCCGCCTCAACCTCTGATGGCCCAGCTGACTGCAATGAGGTATCTTCAGCACCTGGAGCCAGGACAGCCCTGACTCGGCCCAGCTGGTGCTTGTTGCAGGGGAACCTGAGCGGACTGAGGCTCTTCAGGATCAGGCCCCAGACTAGGTTCAGCGGATGCCTGCGGCAGAGGATCCTACGCGGACTGAACTTCCTCCAGTTCTGAGTCCGAGCCTGAGTCCCAGGCCATCACACTAGGTAAAGCCTCGGAGCGGCCTGGTGGTGACTGCTAATTTAAAAGGGGATTAGAAAAACAAATCATCGGCGATAAGGCTATTAATGACTACTAATGATAGCCCTACGCAATCTCCAGATCACAGGCAGCATGCCTCTGGACACCACTTACTGTGGAACAGCAATGTAAGAGGTCTGTTGTCCTGATGTCCTTTTTGTGGATGTCTGGGGGCACCGCGGAAACAGAATGCTGGGCTTTCCTTTTGGTTTGATCCAGCAGGTTTCCCATTTTGTCCTTATGCTTACTTCCTTCATCCATGAATGAGGTGCTGAATTATTTCATTACTGCTTACATTTTAAAAAATGGAAATGTATTATCTCTTTCTTTCTCATCGAAGCTACTAGTGAATCAAGCCTTGAACCCAGGCCAGTACTCTGCACTCTGTACTTCTGTACCGTGTCCCAGGAGGAGTGGGGAACTTTTCTTCAGTCTCTCATGAGGCTACTTCCAGAGACCAGATGCCAGGGGTATGGGCGACCAGGGACAAAAGGCTTGGAGCAGGAGATGAGATTTTTATTTTTATAGGCTACATTCCAGCCATGGAAGAGTCAGAGGTTTACACAACGCGCGCGTGCGCGCGCACACACACACACCTCAATCATACATCCAAGTAAGCAAGAGGCACATTCCAACCAAGGAAAAACAGTCAATAAGGGTACAAACTCAGGCTGGTGAGAGGGGTATGGCCTGGAGAGAGGGGGTGTGACCTGCAGAGCATCAGAAATGTTGCCTAGAAAGGTCTAGCTGGCCACTTTCACCTCCCAAGCCGGGAGGCTCCTCACGCCTGCTCTAGCTAACAGACCACACAGCAGCTAATAGATGCCAACAGAATGAAATATATTTGTCCTGCTTTTAAAGAGGAAAAAGAAAAGGAGATGTTTCATCTATGCAACAATCAGTGTGCCTGCTGTTAAAGAGGAGGAAAAAGAGACAATATAAAGTTAACAAAGACAAATTGCATATAGGCTAGCATAGAAATTTGTCCAGCCTCCCCCCCCCTTCCTGTGCTCCAGTTTCTCTATTGGCATTGCATTAATTAGAAATTTAGGTAAATGACATAAGTGCCCTAATTTTTTATTTCTGCCAGGAGAACAATTAGGCCATTAGAAGTAACAAATGGTCTGGATGCATGTTGCCTGTTGAAAATTTCAAGCTGCATTATTTCTACAAGAAAAAACAAAACAAATAATAGTTGTTTTGGCCAATTTCTGCCATAAGTGATGTCAGCTTTAGCAGATGCAGCATACCGCTGGCTTCTTTTTTTCTGTTGTCATGCCTCATTAAAGTATGCTGACTCTTGTGGATTCACATTTCCTTTAGGTAAATAGTTATTTACATGAACTGCGACATTTTTCTTTGGTGACAATTTCTAATTGTTCAGGCAACCAAGGGTGATGTATTAACCACTCCGAATAAAGCCTCACCTGCAAAACAAATTACTTTAAATTAACTATCCTTTTCACAAGGAAAGCAAAATTTCAAAATGGACAAATTAGGCCTTTCTTAACCACATATGGTAAGTGTTTTAAGCATTTCCCCACTGGTCCTTACTCCAGAGAACAGCTCCTCATGATGGAGTGGAAGACTTTCTGCTCATTTGGGGGTCTTTTTCAATGCCAGCATTTGCCAGCATTGTACTGAGAGAGGCTAAATCTCCGACTAGGCACTGAGCTCATTATTCAGTAGCTCCAGACTCTCCACCTTTCATTTAACTCCTTCACGGCAATCAATCCCAAATGAAAAGTTATAGGGAAATATCACCAGGTTTGTTATGAACCTTGTCGCTCCCTGGGTTAATAGAACCCTCTCTTCTACCTAGAGAAGGTGCTACTAAAACTGTTCCAGTGTGGTACTTCTGAAAACCTCTTCATGAATTAAATAAAATATATGAGATGAGAGGTGCATTGTGAGCAAGAGCACTAGCTCCATCTGCTCAGTCACTTCTTTCTGTCACCTTCTAACTCATTGAATGTAAGATTCTGAATCGGGGTGGGGTGGGGGATGCATCCATGAGATGCTAAAATAAAAGGGAAGCCTCCATGGGGCACAAAAGACTTACCGGTACATCAGACATTTGCTTACTATGTGTTGGAAATGTCACCCACCCACCCACCATATTTTTAAAGTACGCTTATACCACTTTATAATAATCCTGGGAACTGTAGTTCATTAAGGGTGCTGGGAACTGCAGTTCTGCGAGGGGGTCTCTTCGGAGTGGTTAATACAGTCATACCTTGGTTTTCTGAACAGATTAGTTCTTGAACATTTTGGCTTCTAAACGCCCCAAACCAGGAAGTGACTGTTCTGGTTTGCAAACTATTTTTGGAAGCCGAATGTCTGACGAGGCTTCCGTGGCTTCCAATTGGCTGCAGGAGCTTCCTGCAGCCAATCAGAAGCCGCGCTTTGGTTTCCGAATGTTTTGGAAGTCGAACGGACTTCCGGAACGGATTCCATTCGACTTCCAAGGTACGATTGCACTGTTCTCAAGTGGTATAAGAGTGCTTTAAATGTAGAGTGTTAGTGTGACCTAAACGTTGCTTGTCCTTTTGTTCCCATGTGTTCACATTAATAATGGCTAAAGAGAACTAAAAGTATGGCTGTGTTAGACAGAGGGAAAATATGACAGTATATGTGTGGGGGTTTTCTTTTTGGAAAGGTCCCCAGCTCAGTAGTAAAACTCCTATTTGAATGCAGAAGGTCCCAGGTTCAATCTTCAGCTAGAGTGAGGAAAGAGCCCTGCTATTGACAGTGAATCCTATGTTCTTGTGGAGCTCCCATCTGAAGCTCCGTACATGCAGCGCAGCAGATCGTGACAACTATTCTCGTTAAATTGTGAACATTGGGGAGCAACCGTTTGCTGATGTTATTGAAGACAGAGAATCCTAAACTAGGCTGAAGTCTCATAATTTTACCATAATGGCTGGAAGATGAGATTTAATGCTGATTAATGGAAATCTATACAAATTGGGGAAATCCTATTATCCAATATTGGATACTGGGACAACAGTTTTTGTTCAAGAAAGTGATATCAGAGACACAGTGTATGCTGCCTTCACTGTCAGCCAAATGAGGTACAACCACCCCAAGCCTTGCAGTATGCTAGGGATTACTAGGAACAAGACAGGAAGCACAAACAAGCACACATCAACAGCAATCCATCTATATCTTTCTCCCTTTTATCTTTTGTTGGGGAGGGTAGTGTAGCATGTGCTTTCTATCTCCTTTTTTCCAATTTCTCTATTCATTTATTCCATTTTTATGACTTTCCAATGCCTTTTTTGGTCAACTGTAGCATTCTTTTACCCACACACTTAATGCCGATATGTAAGTACGTTGGAACAAATTAGATGATGTCGTATAATTGGAATATTCCTTTGGAATGACTTGTGCTTCAACAGACTCAGACATGGTGCAGCTATTCTAAAAGCATCAAATTAGATTAGACTTTCCCCCCTCTGTTTGTAAGAGAACAATTTAATTAGCACTTCTTTGGTGCTAATATTTACAGTACAAGACTAATGCAAATAGGGTGATCAGTAAAATGGGTGTAGCTTTTAACACATGCTCTTACTTTATGTTTAATTACGTTGATTAGTTTAAAACCCCTAGTTTGGCATCACCTTGCCTGCCTTAATGTGTTGTGCTTGAAGCCATGTGGAGAACTGACCTCAATATAATAGTGGCAAATCTCATTTGGTTACCTTTAGCTAATTAAAATATACACAGTACCATTGTGCCATTATTCATATTCTCTGTTTTCGCTCCCCACCCCCACATTGTGCTGTAAACCAAACTTTATTGTAAGGGTGATGCCTGTCATTGCCTGGTGAGTCTCCTGCAATTCCTGTAATTAGGAGAGGTGTTTATTTCATTGCTCAGTTATAATAATGACTGCTCTGATAATCAGTGTAAAATATTGTGACTGTTTAAGTCCTTATTTGGTGCTAACTTTATTATGCCACCACCGTAATATGTATATGGAAGGGGCGGGAGAGAGGAGGGAAAAAACTAAACTAAACTATGGCGCATTCTCATTTACACAAATCGCCCGAGGCCGTCAAATATGTGGATAATCAGAACATGGGATAAATGAGTGCATTGTTTACATAGACTTACACTGCCACTAGACTACAGGGCGGAGAAGACACAAAGTGAATTGGGATAATTGAAATTCATATAATGGCAGTTCTACTCTAGTGTTTCCCAATCCTTGGATACTTGAAGCACACTTCGCCACCCCCCCCAGCTGAAATTAGACATATTTTGCATTTTTACACCCCCTCCCAAACAAATTGATTCAGTATTGATGAACTACATCGTTTACCCCTTTGTTAGAACTAAGGCTTGCGGTCCATAATAAGTTTGAGAAGGCTTGTCTTGTGAGCCATATTTACTATGATGCAGTGGACTGGGGAGGAAGAGCTGTTGAAGGTAATTCTCTGCATTTGGCCATGCAAAACCAAGTGTAATAGCTAGCCTGAGCTAAGCAAGAAGTTTGGAAGGGATAGGAGTAGGGCATCTTCAAAGAACTGAACAAGGTAAAATAATCACAGACTCCCCATGTTATGGATAGGAGTAATGGATCAGGCATAGGAAGTTGGATTGGTAGGGGCAGGGTTACCCAGAAAGCCAAGGCCATTGAGATGATCAAACTGTGTGTGTGTGGGGGGGGGGGGAAGCCACTGTTTTGGGTATGCTGGCTGACTCAGACCAGGGTTTCTGTTGCCAAATTCACAGGATGTTTGCTGGAGATGTGGAGAGCCTATAAAGGAAACTTACTATGGTACTGCAACATTGTAAAGGAAGGGATAACAATATTAAACATGGGAATGGGTGGCCACTTTTGTATATGGGAACTCTGCTGCGGCAGCTGCTCTTGAATAGTGCCTAACCTATTTCTACTATTTCCCCATGTTTATCCCTTTTGCAAACTCACAGTGTCTCCTGACCAGCTGCCCACCTCTGTTTTTCTCTACTTTCAGTGAGCCTTGGTTCCAGGATGATGACAGTCTTGGCCTGTTGCTGCTCACCCAACTACTTCACAACTAGGCTTGGGCCAGCAAAGGAATGTTTTATGTGTGGCCTGCCTTGTTTCCTTCCATCAAGCACCAGACCCACAAACTGCTTCCTCCACTCAGCCGCTCTTAAGCAGGAGAACCATAGTCTTAGGGGCAATGCCTGGAAGAAGACGAGCTCTTCTATATGCTCCTGACTCCTGTAAAGGCCTGTATCAGGCAGCTGCCTAGGGCTGAAATACTCCTCTGTTGACACTTGCCCTGTTGCAAGTGACAGCAAAGAACACCCCCTCTCCATCTTCTCTGTGGCAGCCTTTTAAATATTTGAAGATTGTTATCAAGTACTCCCTTAATCTTCTTTTCTCTAGGCTAAACAGCCTCATGACTGTAATCTTTTTGGTATAACATCCTTTTTCTAAGCCCTTTATCATGTTTGCCCTTCTCTGACTCCTCTCCAATTTATCTACATGTTGAAGTGTGATGATCACGAGACCTGGTGTTCTTCTGGCGGCAGCCTGACCAGCTCGAGCACAGATGTGCTGCGATTTCCCACATCTTGGAGAGAGATGATGCTCTGAATGCAATACATCTACCCATACTGAAGCTGTCACTTATGCGTGTCCTTAGATTGTTATCCTCTATAGGTTGCCATCCCTGGGTTGTTCTGGATATTTCTAAAGAGTAACTGGTCTTAGTTTTACTTACAGGTCCGAATTGCAACAGAAACGTAACATTCACACTTTTATTAAGTTGATTTCCATTGATCTCAGTATATATATTTTTAAGTGCTGAGTCAAAAATCATCCACGGAAAAGATTAACCTTAGAGGGTAGGTGAAAAGGAGGGTCCTGGCAAAAATAATCTCTTTGCAGGTGAAAGTGGTGGTCATTTCCCTTCTGCTTTTTAAGTTTTGCATTGCTTCTGCTTAGTGCATTGGAGCTCCATGCCATATCACAACACAGTGTCATTCCAAGGGTATGGGGTGTGTGTGTGTGTGTGTGTGTGTGTGTGTGTGTGTGTAACGACCAGGATAGTATCATGATTTAGCAGTAACAGTTTGAGGTCCATTATGGGAAAGAAAATGGTGGTGTGAGGAGCTCTGCTGCTGTATCTGCCAAATGCAACAGCAAAACTAAATTTTAAAAGGGTGAGAAGGTCATCACCGCTGCGCCCACATAGAGATAAAGGCCCCCAAAAACCTGATAATTTTCTCCAGAGTTCCTAATATTGGATGAAATGCCCCCCCCAAAAAACACTCTCCCTGTTTCACCAGATGTGGGGCACTTTCCCCTCAGCATTTTCAGATACACATCTATGCCTGCCAGGAAGCTATTTTGTAGGTGGAATTCAAGTGCACACCACCAAATTCCGGCTGTGCAATTAAAGTGGATTTGGCCTTTTTTTTGTAACAATCATACTTGGGGGGGTGGTGGTGGTAGTATTTTGACAGATAGGAAAGTGATCTTCCGCCGTGTCTATCACCTTTCTGATCATCCTCTGCCCACAAACTGGGCCACAGCTGCAGCTCATCTCTGAGTTGGGGCATGTCCTGGCAATCTTGCTTCATTACAAAGTCATCAGACTCCGATATTGGTGCCACCTTTCAAAAAGAGCTTTAGAGTTGTTGGGGGATATATCTACAGACATGGCTGGAATATTATATTGCAGAACCCAACATTGATAGCATTGCTTTGTGGACTGGATTTCTCCCACAGACTGCTAGCCAGCCTTCTCTACATTATTAGCTTGTATTATTAGTATTATAAATTACCTTTCTGTGGTTGTGCACAATGTGATGCACAATAACATATAGCAGGTGGACCCTGTCAGTGCATGAAGAAATAGACAATTTGTTCTATTAGCCATAATAAAGAATAATTAAAATCAATGGAGGCATTGCCATTGACCTCTATGTGTGGCTTGCAGCACCCATCGTTGCAGACAGACACAGAGATGTGTCACGGACTCTGTTAATGAAATCTAGAAGTGGGGAAAGGTTATGGTAAATGGAAGGGGGTGTGGGCAAATTATGACCACCTCTGCCAGGTTCTCTAAATTGCATTCCAGGGATCCATGGGATGGCACAGTCTTTAGACCTATGACTCTATGTAGAGAGTCAACAGATGCTAGTTCCTTTTTATGTGGGCATCTGTCCACTAAGAGCTGGAACAAGACCAGCAACTCATTTAATACAAGGTTCCAAACAGCTACTAGTTATTGTAATGAACAACTTTTGGGCACCACCAATTTGGGCGCTGTTCCAAGGCATGACCTTAAGGTGAGAGGCGCTACACAGCATTACCATTCGCCCTGCCATCCCCTATGTTATATAATTAAAGCCCTGCTGAGGCTTTATTTTTATGGAAATTCAAGTACTTAGTATAGCTGTAAGAGATCTATAGAGGACTCACTCTTAAAAACAAATTTATTTTATGTGCTTCTAATTCCTTTTAAAGAAATAAAAATGATCAAAAGTAATAATTTTTATTCTTTATTATTTTGGGGAATCAAAAACCCAATCATTAACCAGGCAGTGGACTCATTTAAAAAATAATAACGATAATAACAGATATTATTATTATTATTCATTATTATTTGCGTTACAGCTAGTGTACAGTGGCTTTATCTCCTCTTTGTACTTGCAATAACATATTATTTGACCATGAATCACTCTAATGGATTGAAACATAAGCATGTGAATTGAAAAATAGATACATTAGTCAAATCAATAAATAAATATGAAAATATATTTCCACTATGAAAAACCATCTTGGCTACTGTGTCCTCCAACTTGGACAGAGAAAGCTGAAATATATAGCTGTAAAATATGGCTTGCCATGTCAACTAGCCACTGCCTGCAGCCTAAAAGGAATTTTGAGCACCGGGTAAGTAGTATTTCATCAACAAAATCATAAAATAAAGACATTAAAATGAAGGAATGATTGAGTGCTGCAGGACGTTTGTAAAATCACCCTTCAGTCTGGGGCTAGAGTAGTTTAGTATTAGGGATTGCATACTTTTCATATAAATTTGCTTACAAATAGCATGCCTTAACAAGCAATATTGCCAGACTGCCCCGGTTGCAAATATTTTTTCCACTGTTGTTGCTACACAAACTCTACTTGTGTATTCTATGACATTACTAGAGCAGGTATAAATAATACATCTTCAATATTGAACAAGAATGCAATATACACCTCAGTGTATACCTATTAAATGTTACTTGTTAAGGAGTCCAGGTGGGTTTTTCTTTAACCATTTAGGAGCCCTTTCCATATAATTGACATTAATATGTCTTCTGGACACATGCAAACCAGTATTTCTATCTTTTACACAGGCACAAATCTGGATTTTTAAAACTTGTGCTCTCAGTCATGCTTTGCGAGACCTAGAGTAACTGCTCTCAAGGTTCAGGCCATTGCCCAGATACTTAGGAGCGAGGTCCATGAGGAGTAAATTGGCATACTCCTGAGTAAACTGGAATAGGATTGGCTGTGAGCCGGTAGTGTAAATGAGTATAAGCAGCGGCACAGATACTCTGCTTTGTATTTTAAAACCCTTATATAGAATAGAGATCAATAATCTCTGTTACTGACGCACAACTCAGACATAAGGGTTGCAACTTGCATGTGTTTAATCGTGTATTTAAGATAATGACAAAAGTAGATAGCGTACAAGAATTATTTGCATATTATTCTACCTTGACCTATTATGCAAGCATTAATTTGTCAATTTGCATATGACAAGGATGTTTGATAGTATTTTTCTGTGAGTCACATCAAATGCTGGTATAAAATAATATCAATCAATGTAGGGTATGTTTTATGTGTTTTCTGGCTACATCATTGCTTTTCAAGTGATATTCTGCTTTACATTTTGCATATGAACTAGACTTTGTACGTAGCCCTCTCCAGTACCCCTGTTGAAGTGACTTTCATGTGAATTTGAATGATGAGCCTCCTTGAAACTCCCAGCTAGCTGAAAAGGATTGACACTTCAGAGTCACAAAGCTATCCCAAATGCAGACCCAACAACTTTTCTTTTTGACCTGTCATCAACAAATACAAAATATTCACACACAACCCCCCCCCCCATCAAGTAGGATTCATGATTGGAATAGAATACTGTGAGCATGGGGGAATC
The DNA here is from genome assembly GCF_009819535.1 of Lacerta agilis. Classification (NCBI taxonomy): domain Eukaryota; kingdom Metazoa; phylum Chordata; class Lepidosauria; order Squamata; family Lacertidae; genus Lacerta; species Lacerta agilis. Next base: position 38,671,638 of record NC_046316.1, read on the forward strand.
TCCAAACAGTAGTAACACTATGGCATTTACCACAGCTTAACATTTTATAATACAGTGGTACCTTGGTTCTCAAACTTAATCCGTTCCGGAAGTCCATTCCAAAACCAAAGTGTTCCAAAACCAAGGCGCGGTTTCCCGCAAAAAGGATTAATCCGTTCCAGACTTTTAAGAACAACTCCTAAAGGCTAAAACAGCAATTGAACATGAATTTTACTATCTAATGAGACCATGGATCCATAAAATGAAAGCAATAAACGATGTACTGCAGTCACACAGTCAATCAATCAGTCGCTAAACTGGGTTCCACACAGTCACAAAAAAGAGCCACAAAAATGCAAAATAAATAAATAGCAAAAACAGACAGACCTCAGTGTAGCACTCAAAACGGAAGTGTGGCACTCAAATTGGAAGTGTGGCACTCAAATTGGAAGCATAACACTCAAAACAGAAACGTAGCACTCAAAATAGAAGTGTGGCACTCAAAACAGAGCATGTTCGGCTTCTGAAAAAAGTTTGCAAACCGGAACACTTACTTGCGGGTTTGCAGTGTTTGGGTTCCAAGTTGTTTGAGTACCAAGGCGTTTGAGAACCAAGGTACCACTATATGAAAAACAATTGTTATGGATCCCTCCCCCTTCACTGTATGGGTGGAATTACTGAGTCAGTCCTTTCCTCCAATGAGAGGGGTTTCTTCTGATAAAAGGCGTATTGCTCCAGTGGAAGAAAGGATCCAGCTTTATTTATTAATTTTCAAAGCATCTAATGTTTTCTAGTAAGTTTTACATTATGGATAGGGAGGGACCAATTCAACATGGGTCTGTTATTGTGGGTGCTCTTCCACCCATATGTCAACCCATCGAAACCTGAAATGCCAGCTGTTCCCCAAGCCCCACCAAACATTTTTGGTGCTTGCTCAACTGCACGGACAACGGAGATCTCTTCATCACAGGGGCTGAGTACAGCTTTCAGCTAAGACAAGTGCACCTGTTAGGCTGCATAACAACAATCAAAATTTCAAAGCGATGCACATATTTATCACGCTGCTTACAGTATCCAAACAATGGGGAAGCGGGGCTGTTTTCTAGTTCTCATCGTGATATACACATTCCTCTATAAATGTAAGAGCCAGGGAATTATTCCTGTTGTTAAAATGTGTAGGTAAATGTGATTAGATCAGGCTTCTTTAGCACATTAAATTGTTTATGTTACTGATGTCAGGGTCATCCTTTCCCCGAAACCTTGCGGTAATTTATTATACAACGCGCCTTGGCGTTTACTGAAAAAGGAAGCCAGCGGCTCTAGCTGGGTTGCTTGTGTCTGGTTCCTCATTCTCTGAGTGTGAAAACTTTATTGCTCATTATCTACTGGGCTGTGATGAAGTGACAGATGATTTATTGGGAGCCAAAACCTGTGTTTCAATGGTGAACATTTTTATCCTTTTGTGTTGCAGCCTGCCCAATCCCTTGTAACTGCTGAGGCAACAAATGAAGGGAACTGAGTGCTGGAGGGCTCCAGGACTATCACTCATAAATGTCCACATTTCAGATCTTGCTCCATCCCTGTTTGATTCAATTCCCCTTTGTTGCTTAAAAATTCAATTTGTTTAATTGAGCTGTTGGGCAGTAAAATCTGAATTCTATGCATTTTAACCATTCATATTAAATTTCTCTCTGCATAGTACTTGTTATTAATAGGCTTTAAGAGAGGTCACTTTAATTTAAATGTAGCGACCTTACAAGCTTATAAAATGATCTATATGCTTCCCTCCTCAAACTGAAATTAAATTGAATAAATGGAAGATAATGTTACAATAGATATTTCTTATCAAGGTTTTGAGATGTTTTTAGAATGTGGGTTTCTGTTATAACACAGATGTGAAGTCAGTCTGCGTGCTTCATCCTTTGCCTCAATCGTTAAAAAAATTACTTTCGGATGGTAGCCTACAATGATGCCATGCTGCTTAATAAACTTGCAGTTTCTTTTTGGCATTTAAATGCATATCTGGTGCTGTGACTTGTTTAGTACTAGGTATGTAACAAAATGTGTATGATGGCATTTTTTTGTTTATTTTAATAGGGGTTATGTGTTATTGACATTTAAATAGCAGAACATCTTTTCCTTCAGGATTAATAAATACCATGCAAACCAGCACAAGACTTTAAGGTTTACTAAACTTTAATCTGTAAAATTTAATAGCAATATCCACATCATTATGTGTGTATAGAATCCTGGCTGGCTTTGCAAACACTTTTAAGCCATGAATTATGTTACAAGAATGGGTTTGCTGTGTATCATTATGTCCAGGTAAATGCCAGGATGATGACATAATTGGTAGTTGGGAGTAAAATACAACCCCAGTAAAATGTTACTAAGGTAAATGTAGCCGGATTGTAATTCATTATACATAAACACGACGACTTGCGTTATTTATCATTTTATGAAATGTAGAACAAACTGAGCTCTCAGAGCTTCCTTCACTACTTTATTCCAAATGGTAACAATGCATTAGTCACAAGGTGCTCTCATTTATTCTTTCAAGATTTACCAGTTCTTTACTGTACTACTTTTGGAAATAATTTCAGAACTCCATGCTAGTCTGAGCTAAGATGCCTGAAATACAAAGACCTTAAAAAAAACCAAAAGAAAAAAAGAAAAAAAAGAAAAAAACTAGCCTCATTAAGAATGATATCCTGCCACTTTCAGACACTGACAAATTTATGACTTTGGATTAAAGGTCATGTGGGCATTTCAGCCATTAAAGCAGTTCCATTTCATAATACCTGCAACCTTAAGGAAATACATTTTTTTTTTTTGCACATAGATGCCTGTTATGTTAGTTTCTGCTAAAGACATACAGTAATAGTTTGGAAGCAACAAAAGCCTATTTTGTACCTGTTCAGCTTGCAAGTGCGCTCGCCTCAGGCTACTGTTTAACTTTTAACCCTCTTGTTCACATAGCGTACATGCATAAAAACTACAATGTACCTCATAATGATGCAAGGCTTGCAGCCTTTCGTTCAGACTGTTTGTCACAGGATGAGCTGGTCCCCGTTTTTTTTAAAATTAGCTTAGGAAACGAGGAAAGCACAAAAGGCATTTCCCTATGAAATAAATGTATTGGGCTGCTTAATGACAGCTGGTACATTTCTTCTACATTAACAGGGCATTTAGCTTTGAGAAATAAGTCACTTCAAAATGATGTTGAGGGGGGAATGTTTTCCCCAATCCTTTTTGGGTGGAGGAGGGGGGTACTGCCTTATATTAAAATATTTTTTTCAGGCTTTTATTATATGTGCCAACCACTTTCCTGTCAGACTTAGAATGAACTACAGTCTAACTAGGAGATATTCCCCTCCCCATCCCACCAAGAGTCTTGGGCAACGCAGCTTATGATGAATTATTTGTATGGTCACAAGAAAATTCCCCTCTCCTGCACTTAAACCCAGCAACATTACACCCCAATTGTGGTAGAAGAAACAGCTGATGTGACAGCTGTACAGCACATGGAAATCCATTGGTACATTGGTTAATCAGCAGTTTTTATTGGTCCTAGAGAATACATAGAAGAGCTGTCCTGAATTAGAAATGGGCTTATGTTCTCACTTAATAGGACATATCCTTTAGCTCTAGATGAGGAATTCCTACTGTTTAATGATGAAAAATTCTCTTTCCTCCCCTGCCCACCCACCCTCAAAGGATTATGGAGGGGAAAGTCAACATACGGACGTTTCAGCCTTGAGGCCTGGTACAGTTGGTAGGAGGGAAAGACACATTCCTAACCTTATTCCCTTCATATCATTCTACTTAAAATGAAGTAGTTAATTCAGTTCCCTTTATCCTTGCTGTGGTTTTGATTCTCACTCAGTTTCACAGTGGACGCATGGCTCCATTTCCAAATAGTTATACATCTCAACGGTGCCTGTAATCCTGGTTTGATGGTGGAAAACTGGAATAAGGAGAAATGACTTTGGTGTTACCTCACCTCTGCTCTACAACACACCATTCTGCTAGCAGTAGGAAGCACACTAGATTCCTCATGTGGATCCTGCAGTTGTTGTTGGTAGTTATTTGCACAAAGGAGAAGTTTTGGAGGGCAGGGGGTGGATCTCATCTGGAGGCTGGCACTTGTCCACTCTTCTCTGAAGTGGTCACAAATCTTCATATTTTGTATTAAAGGGTCTTCGGGGGTGGGGTGAGGTCTCCTTTTTTACTATGCAAGAATTTCAACCAGAAAAAGAATGTCTCTGCCATTTTGGATGTGCTTTTCTTGTTTACATTATTTCAAATACGTAAGATCTGTGCATTAAAAACAGCTTGAGAGTTCAGAGGACTGTTTTCTGTTTCTTCTGGCCCTCCTGTGAAGTTTCTTTTAAACTTCACAGCCCTTACCCATTCTGCAGGGGACCAAATATTATGACATGCCTCACACATGCATTTTATGGTAATTTTGACTTATGAATGCTTAACATTTCAAAGTTATAATATTTTAAAAGCAAATTCCCCCCATCTACCCATGCAGAATCCTTAAAATGTGCCACATTTTCTTATGTATGTGGAAACATTTCTGTGGAGAGGCATCAGATCCTAATTCAGCTGTAACAAAATATATTTCAGTATCTTTTCTCTCTCCAAATATTTTATCATGCAGTTTACAACACAGATATCAACGTAAAATAAAAATCACAAAAAATCAAACCACAGATCATCGACTAACTATTAGAGGAAGATGTTTTCCTAATTGCCTGCATAAGCCTGGTGGCATAGAAAAAAATTTCAGCAGACATTTAAATTTTAAAACAGAAGGAGTCAACTGAATCTTTATTGGCAGAGCATTCCACAATACTGGGCCAATGAAACTAAGGCTTGGTTTCTCCTTGTTGTCAGATGAGCCTCATCAACTTGGGGGACAACAAGTGACACTCCTGTGGATGATCTTAGTGACTAAGCTGGGATAAAAGGGTTCAGGAATTCTGTAAGATAATTGTTGTCCTAAATTATTGAAAATTATTACAAGGATCTCGAACCTGGCTTGGCAGCGGATTGGGAAGCCAGAGCAGATGTTTTAACGATGGTGTTGCCTGCTGATGGCTATGTGTCCCCATCAGCAGTCTGCCACATTCTGCACCCATTGAGTTTTCAGTCCAGCCCCAAGGGCATCCCCATGTAGAGCACATAGCAGTAGTCCAGCTTCAAGGTTACCAACAACAGTTAATAACAACAATGGTCAGACTATGCCTGCCCAGGAACAGCTGTAGCTGGCGCACCAGTTCAAGGTGGTAAAAGACACTGCTTGTCACAGAGGATACTTGGACCTCTAGTGACAAAGACATGCAGAGGTACTTCCAAACTATGTACCTGTTCCTTCATCTAATCCACCACTGCATTCAGACACTGGTTCAGAGCTTTCACAGCCTCTTCTGATTCAGCTGTTATGGAGAAATAGAGCTGCATGCCTTCAGAATACCAATGACATCTTGCTTCAAAACTCCTAATGACTGCTCCCAATGGCTTCATAGAGATGTTAAATAGCACTGGGGAAAATAGAACCTCTCAGAAGCCCTAGCACAAGTGCTGGAGTGCCATGAATTCCTGAGCCAGACCTGAGAAATCCTCAACATGGATGTTGAAGTCACCCAAACCACTATCCCCGGTTCTTCCAACACCACACCCAAGACAACTTTAGCCAGCTTCTTCAGCAATTCTGTTGAGCAGCAGGGTGGGTTGTACACCAACATCATCCCCAGCTTCTTCCTTTAGCCCAACACCAGATGCAAGTCCTCAAGTCTCTTTCCAAGAGAAAATCTTCCTGATTATGGGAAAGCCCCTTCCACCCATAGTAAGGAGGGGGTGGTGGTGGTTGCAGGCATGCACGAGCCGTTCACATGTTCAGGGGATGGCTGCCATCCCCTGGCACCATTGGCTGAGCCCTGGGTGCGGTGCCTACCCAGACTGACCAATCAGGTCAGTCGGTGGGCATGGCCTGCTGCATTTAAGCAGGTGTGCGGCCAGGGCTCAGCCTCTCACTTTCTGCTCCCAGCTGACACGGTTTTTCCCCTCCCACCCACCCTTTAGGCAGCGTCTTTCCGGACCTTGCTATGGACTATGGTTGGTTGCCATTGAGGGGCCTGGTAGGAATTTTCCCACTTGGCAAATTGGCTCCGGCCTGGTGGTTTTCATCTACCTAGTAGCATTTTGTCACAACTTTGGTCTTGGCGGTTAGGCATTGGATTATCTCGGGAAGGCTGAAGGTGGGTGGGGGGAGGTTGGGCCATCACCTCCCCGAAAATGCTGAAGGGTACTTAGTTAAATGAGTCTGGGGGCGTGGCCCTCTCCAAAGCCATGGAAGATGAGAGCCCAAGGCACACCCCTTACCGTTGACCCCAGGGTGAGTTCCTAGCTGGTGTGCAGCAGCAGGGCTCTCCCATCGGTGGTTAACCCTTCCCAGACTGCCAGCACAACAGACTGGAGTCAGATATAGTCGGTTAGGTCCAATGCCTAACCCAATACTGCTCAACATCCGTAACCAATAAAGTTGTGGCCTTTTCATGCCCACTAAACTTACTTATTGTGTCCTGTGTCTTTATTTTTACCACGGGAGGGGTCGGGATATTGACATGCAAGTGAACTCCGGTGGACAACAGCAAGATCTCTTCACACACAGCCCAGTGATATATACCAGGTTAGCTATGAAGCTATTGATTTCCTACCACCCTGAGCTGTCAGTTGTCCTCCTCCTTGGCTCTCCATCTCTAGGGGAATTAACATGGGTTTCAAACAACTGTTCTTTCTCTGCCTTGATATGAACTATTCCTACAACAGGTTCCAGTTTGGCAAGAGCAAGACTTACTCACTTACCAGGGTGCCATCAGGTTCTGCCTCTGAATTATACTGTTTCTCCTAGTCCCACAAAGATATCAAGGGGAAGAGAGTAATTGACTGCTGGTTACTTGAATGGAAAGCTCTGCCCCTTGATGTTTCTACCACCTGACCTCCCCAGTCAGATTCAGAAGCAGAGAGCGACCCATCTAGCTGCATGAAGCTGGTTGACTCTGCTGACTGTTTATAAGTTCAGAGTGACATCTCAATCAAGTGAGTGCCAGGACTGTGGGGTAAGTTTGGGACAAGTCTGGAACACACTTTGCATGTGCCAAAGAAAATATCATGCATGTGGATCATTTTAGCCCTAAGGAGGTCGGGGCAATCAAAACATCAACCTGTATATTATACACAACAATGATTGCTGTAACATATTTTAACAAATGTTATGCATATTTGAATGGTTTCTGCCTCTTTTAGTGTTCATAACCCCCCCCCCCAACAAGGTTGGAATTTTAGCTGAAATTGGCTTTCAGATACATTACAAAACTGTCATTTGAAACAGAGTGGGAAAGCGTAATTTTTAACTGTATGACTGAAAAATAGTTGAACTAATTTTGGTTTCAGTCTTTAAAAAAATTACCTTTGGGATGAGATCACGCACTGACAATTTTAGCACAGAGGATTTTTTAATTACGAGCAAATGAAAAAAATGAGAGGAACAATGGAAGTTGAAATTCAACTTTAATTATAGCACTTGACAACTACTATAATACAAAGATCAGCAATAAAAGTAGCCTTTTAGGGTACTTAGGCTGGAGACAGATGTAGTATTTTAAGTATGATGGAGGCAGGTTGAACATACATTCCCTGCAGACTTGGACACTTTCTTTCACAGTGTATTCAAACCACCTCTACCACACCTTGAATATTCTGTTTCTCCTTTAGCATGTCACCAGTGAATCCAGGGTTCTGTGCTGCAATGCACAGTGCAAATCTAAGAAAATGGGTATAGGTCCTGGGTAGCTTCACAGCCAATCTTCAGTTGATGCTTTCGGATTATTATTTAACCAAGTGAGTAAACCTGTAACATATGACTAGCCCTAAAGTACTTTTAAACCATTTTACTAGTCATACAATGTGACTTTCCCCTGAGCTCTTGGCAGTAACTTACCTTTTCAAGTCCGACCAGTATAACACAAAGAAACACTGTTGGCAGACATGTTCCAGGTCGCAGAGCAAGATTACATGATCAATAATCTTGAAAGCAAACTTCAGGACCTGAAATACAATTCTAGACATTGACATGACAGAAGGATGCCACTCAATATTCAATTGCAGCAAGAGCTGTATGCTGCGATGACATTAAAAAACAGGCTGGAAGTCATTGAGCAACTTCTGTGCCTCTGTATGGCTAATTTAATATTATTCTTGCTTCAGGGTCATTAGCTCGTGGTTCCAAGTGTTGCGCCAGCACTTGATTTGATGCCTATTGTTTAAGCAGCCCTGCCTTGGTAAAAGCCTGCTGCACAATTGTGAATGATATACTTTGCAGTGACATTCCTGGAATTATTTCATTCCTTTTCATTGCATGCACCTTGAACAGCCTTTTGCAAGTTTGCAGGTGTGTTAGATAGTGTGGTGACATGCTGTGAAAAAGTCATTTTGGGTGAGCAAGTAGCACGGGCCTACTGAGTGTTTCTGCCATTGTAGTACATCAATCCTCTATTACACTAATTGTTTTATCTGGAACTTCAGAAAGGGACTTCAGAAACAGGGCTCTGGAAATGAATGTCTCAGTTTCAAAAATCCCCAAACGATTAAGTGCCAAGTCCAGCCTCTCTCTGAATTTTGCCTTGGCTGACAGTGTCTCAGCATTCAGCTGCCAATCTCTCTCCTCCAAACTCCTTCCCCACATTTTCATAGACTTAACAAGTTGGACAAAGAGGACGTCAAGTTTATACCAAAGCAGATGACTGCTTCTAAGTTGCTGCTGCCAATGTGGACTTTGGGAAGGGTAGTTCTTAAAATTTATTCATCCTGATTTATTGGCATGGTCAAGAAGGAAGTCCTACAGTTTCCAGAGTTAATATGAAGGTTGCTTCTAAAAGTTGTGAAGATGGATTTGTGAACATGCTGAGAGCCTTCACTGCACCGTGTGGCCAAATCACAGTGACAACCAGTTCCCTGTGTAGATTAAGGGTGCATTCAGACGTGGGGAACATTGTATTTGTTTTCCTGAATATAAGGCTAGCGCTTATATTCCCTTCACACTGCAGTACCTGTTGCGTTATGGAACTGTGGCTTTTTGACCGCTATACCAGCACGTTGTGCTAAAATAAATTTCATTCACAACAATGGGCATAGTGTGACACAACAACAAATGTCATTGGACAACATCTCTATTGCCCCACCCTTTCCACACACACCTGCTTCTGTTCTGCCATGATTCACCCATTAAAATGGTAGGAAAGAACTGTATGCTGGTCAGGTTCAGTCCAAGCACCTAAGGCAGACCTCAGAATGGCGCCAGGGGAAAAGGGGCGAGGGAAGAGCTACATCATGTGCAAGGGAGGGAGGAAGACTGACAGCAGGATCTTATGCCGTGGTGGATCCTGCCACCTGAGGTGGTTGCCTCCCCTGGCTTCATGAGCAGGCTAGCCCTGAATAAAGATCTGCATCGGAATTTGCCGCCCCTATGGATCCACTCCAAATTTCATCACTTCACTTCCATAGTTTTCTAAATTAGTGGGGCTGAAAACAGATTTGTTTCTTGAAGTAATTGCCATGGAAACGACTGCTTAACTCCCACTATATTCTGCTAGATTTCTGGAAGTTGTGTGAAAGCTCAAATATAATATGGAAATTAACAGGGAAATGTAATCAAAATGGAATATACTGATGTGTGAATGCAGCCTAAGTGGCTACGAAGTGACAAATGATTGCATGAATCCATTTGCATCATGGAATTTGAACTAGGGGTGCTGGTGAATTTCCCTGAGCTCAGGCTCATATTCAAGCTTTGGGGGCTTGTAGAATGCAGCTGTAAGGAGAACCCCATAATTCTTCTCCATCTCTTTAAAATTGGGTACATTGTATTGAAAAAGAAGTGTAGATGCGGGTTTGGGGGATCAGGATGGGAAGGAACTGTAAGGAGGCATGTGTGAATCTGAATTTATGATATGGTTTATTTTTGTAAATCATGGCATAAGATTGACATAACTCTAATATGACATGAGACCCTCCATGATTGGCTTTGGTGACTAGGGAACCAGCCATATTCCAGCCCCCCCCCCCCGCCGCTAAAAGGCACTCTGGAATATCCTGAGTTCTCCCACATCTGACCAGAAGATTTACACATGGAAATTTAGTTGTTAAGTACAGGATACTCCGCTTCCAACTGGGATCCATCCGCACAGTGGTAAGGTGATACAAAAGTAGATCACAGACAGGTTTAGGTAATTGCTCACTACGGACTCAGCTATACAGCTGCAAATAAAACGTTTCAAGTGTGTTTCAAGTGCAATATACAATGTGACACTAGATGGCGATGGTGAGCCTTATGGAACATTCAATTTTTTTTAACGCTTTTTAAAAAAAGCATTTTTGGAATGGTTTTTATATGTGTGTAGATTCCACCCAGGTGGCGCTGTGGGTTAAACCACTGAGCCTAGGGCTTGCTGATCAGAAGGTCGGCAGTTCGAATCCCTGCCACGGGGTGAGCTCCCGTTGCTCGGTCCCAGCTCCTGCCCACCTAGCAGTTCGAAAGCATGTCAAAGTGCAAGTAGATAAATAGGGACCGCTCCAGCGGGAAGGTAAACGGTGTTTCCGTGCGCTGCCCTGGTTCACCAGAAGCAGCTTTGTCATGCTGGCCACATGACCCGGAAGCTGTCTATGGACAAACGCCGGCTCCCTCGGCCTATAGAGCGAGATGAGCGCCGCAACCCCAGAGTCGGACACGACTGGACCTGATGGTCAGGGGTCCCTTTACCTTTACCTAGATTCCACCTATCACAAGTCTTTCAGCTTTTTATTAAACAAACAGGAACAGGGTGGCCAAAGATGGGCAAGATGAGAATTAAGCAAAGTAAACTATAGAAATAGTAGGAATCACTCATTTCATAGCCCCTTCCCATCTACTGGTATGTATAAAAAACCATTAGATGCAAAAGTTAGTTAGCTCTCACAGCTCCAACAGGACAGCACATAACCCAACGCTCCCTAGACTCTGCATTTCTGTTTTGCTTTAAGAACAGGTATACCCCCCCCCACCTTTTCTAGTGTGGGTTTATGGCAAGAATGTTCTGCCCTGCTTTTGTAGGCCTTTTAAAATAATTAGGGGATCTTTTGTTCTTTAATCAAAGTGTGTATGTATTGTAATTTGACTGTAACTTGGCTGTCTAAAGCAACATTTATATATATTTTCCCACTCCTATTTTATAATAAACCAAGCTTTCTTTGTTTCTTTGTGTGAGAGCTTCTTGTGGGCATAAGATTAAGGGTTAACACCCATCCATAACAAGCACACGAAATAATTCCAGCAAAAGATCCTGAACATACGTGAGTGCTGGCGGTGCACATGCGAGTCCAAATACAAACATTGTAAGAGAAGAGTTTAGAGACTGGGAACATTAGATTGGGCTGGTAAAACCTATTTCTGATTTGGGGGGAAATAACATGGGACACTTCCAAGGCAATCCCAAGGCAAAGCGGGGTGAACTCACCCTTCTTTAGTCTGAATACTGTAAATGCAATTAGTGCAGGCATAGGCAAACTCTGGCTCTCCAGATGTTTGGGACTACAATTCCCATCATCCCTGACCACTGGTCCTGTTAGCTAGGGATGATGGGAATTGTAGTCCCAAACATCTGGAGGGCTGGAGTTTGCCTTTGCCTGAATTAGTGTCTCAGATATTTCTGTACCTGAGAAGTTTAAGATTCTGCACTTGGGAGTTTAACAACATATAGTTTGGCTTCGGAAATTTGGTGGTTCATCTCCAACACCCTTGGGGTGAGGGGTGGGGTGGGCAGGGATCACAAGAGCCATGGAGGCCAGTACAAGAGGCTTATGACAGAATTAAAGGATGAGCAACAGGGCCATGTTTTCAATGGCGATACAAGCAGTTAACTTGGACCAGTCAGGCTGCCAGGCAATCAATGAGATGAAAGTCTAGCCAACCATCCTTGCCCACCGGGGTTTTTTGTTTTTTGTTTTGTAATGGAGAGGGCCAAACTCAAATAGGTTGGAGAACAAAATTCCTGATGCTGCAGAAGTCAAGAGACACAGCCTTATTCTTTTTTTTTTTTTTAATTAAAAATGTAAATTCCAATTGAACTCAAGACCAAGCCATCAATTCAACTTCCATTAAACACTCATGTTTGGGGGAAAAAAACCTCATTTCACCCCACCCCCTACAGCTCTCTATCTGTTCTTTACCATTCACAACAGACCTTTCTCACCGTACTGATTGAAGCCCATTTTAATTTAGAGGAAATGGGAAGAATAAGCTGGCACTATGAGATGCAGTGTCAGGCATTGGAGAGCTAAGTCCTTGCCTAGCCCTGAATATAGTTCAGTGATTTGTGTGAACTGTGCTGAGGTGCCAGGGGGCATATCCGGGACCCTTAAGTCTGATAAGGCCCTTGGGTCTTCTGTCTGACACCCCTATTGTAATGCCATGCCTTGATATTTTTACCGCTCCATGAGCATCTCTTTTATATGTGATGGATAAATCCTGTAGGGTTGCATGGGCTTGTAAGATCAGCTTTTGTCCCCAGGTGAGATAGAATAGATAGGCTTTTGGGATGAGGTAAAGTGTGTGAAAGATGGGATATTTTACTTAACCCAGAATTACTAGGCTTTTATGAATTTAACTCAGATCCTCGGAGGTATTTTAACATAGTATTTTTGGTCTGTTTAGTAACAACAGCCATTTGAAATTGTAGTGGCACATAGCCAGAGGGAAGAGAGGTGTTAATGAGACTCTCTATAAATGGAATGAGCTCAGGAATGACAGTTTTCCGTAGTACTTTTGGCATAGGATCGAAGAGCCAGGTGGTGGCACGGAGCTGACCGATCACCTTAGATAATGATAAAAAAAAGCAGTGACAGGGGTGAAAGATTCAAGGTCCATTGAAGAATCACACAGAGAGAGGGAGGAAGGAAGGAAGGAAGGGGTGATCATTGATACTTGAGATGCATTGTTGATTCCTCGTCACTTCAGTTTTGCTGGTGAAATATGAGAGGTACTGATCAGAGGAACGTGGCGAGTTATCAATATCAGATGTTTAAATGAGTGGAATTATTAACCTATCTACCATTTGGAATGCGTATTTATGGGTTCTCTGACTGGAATCAATCAGATCTGAAATTCATTTGTTGGTCTTCAGTGGAGATGTACACTTAACCTTTACATTTCAGGGCCAGTAGATGGAAATTGACCTAGAAAAGTATCCCAAGGTGCCTGGTCCAGTGAGAAAGCAATTCTAGTCATTCCTAAATTATTCTTATGCTGCAGGGGATAAACATTTGCATCAAGGATCCCAATTCAAACTGTGGCAGAGTCTGGGAATACTGGCTGCAATACAACCTATTCAAAGAGAAATAAATTGGAAGGTCTGAACCATAGCTATATAGCAATTTTTGGAGCCGAAACCTATGATGGATACCTGGCTTTGGAAGTGAGCCGTGGACTGTGATAGAGATGGATTTTGCAGCTTCCATTTTTATATAGGTTTCTACTGTACTTACTGACACCAAAGGACACCACAGCAGTTTCAGGCTTTTTCTTTCCTCCTTCCTTCCTTCCTTCCTTCGTTCCTTCCTTCCTTCCTTCCACATGACAGGTGTTTTGGACTTCAACTGCAATACTGAATTCTTTGTTTATCTACAGTCCCAGCCTGTGTTGTCCCCCCACTTATTCTCCTTTCCCATTCTGCCCTCTGCCTCAGGGACCTTACTGTAAGGGACACCTCACAGCAGGCTCCATTCTTGCAAAGGGTTTTATGCATCCACTGTCCACCTCCGGCCCAAAATTGCTGGGTCTCCTACTTGCTGCCATGTTGCTCTCTTGCATCTTCCAACCTTTTAACTTTTCCCATCCCTGCAACCGCAGAAAAACACTGCCTTCCCTCTCATAGCTCCTCCCCTGTTTCAGTTCTTCCAATCTGTGTGATGTGAAACACGGGAGCAGTCAAATACAACATTGCTAGAGTGGACATAGAAGGGGAACTCTAGGCCAGCCAGTCGGAACTTGCTGTTTCTCCTGGGCTGGGAGAGGAAGTGTTCTTCCTCTGTGTAACTGGAGATGGGTGTGGCCTCACCTGGGCAGGTAAACAAAACCACAGGCTGGCCACCATCTTTCTCTCTTTTGGATAGGCTTCTCAAAAGAGCAACATCTAGTTAGGGCAAAGATGCTCTCTTGGCTTCCAAGAGAGGACAAAGGGGCTTTCTCCTGTATGGAGATAGTCTCCACATGTATACTATTTTCTAAGCTAAAAGTCTTCCTTCTGGGATCTTATTGTGAACAGGATGATCTATGTAAGTAAACTCTTTTATAGAAGACTGTGTCATGTCTTATTTTAGGAGGGATTAAAAGGGGGAAAATACCAGGACATTTATTGTAGAGATTCCAGCGAGTCTGAGCAAGCTACTCACCGTGTGTGTTTAAAAGGGGAATGTAAGACTCTGCTAAGTTCTGGGACTTAACTCAAGTTGGAATAGGATATAATAAACAATATATCCTCTCCTGCATCCCTAAACATTCCCACACAATGGACGAAGCGTGCCTCCACCATAGACATAGCCCTAAGTGCTTCCATTCTTGAGTCTGTTGTGTGCTGGGCAGGTGAAGAGACAGTCAGAGCCAGCAGTGGGGAAGAGCCCAAGTGGTATGGGTAGATCTAGCCAGGGCTACATGAAGTAATTAATAGAGAGTAAATGCCTCACACCTGAGCTTTGGACCATGCAAGAAAGTGAGGGTCAAGATGGGTTAGATTATGAGTAGCTGGGTAAAGAATGAAGGCCAGAAACTTCAGAACTGAGTCCAGAGAACTAGCATTGTGCAGTCTGTACCCGTTGGTAGAATCACAAGTTTTCACCTGATATAACAAACAGTGTAGAGCAGGGGTAGCAAATGTGATTACACCCAGATGTTTGGGACTACAGTTCCCATCAGCCAGCCAACATGACCAGGAGTGATGGGAGTTGTAGTCCACAGCATCTAGTGATATCATATTGGCTACAACTGGTGTAAAATACAGTGACTGAGAATGGATTATGACAACTCAAAATAAGAGGAGTCCATGCTGAGGTATCTTAGTCTAGGACCCAGAAGCCAACATCCTTTCTATTTGGGCTGTACAGCAGAACTATCCTAAGGCAGGTTAGGAGGTTCTGCATACTGTGTGGGTGTCGAATTCCTGAAATATACAATTATTTTGTTTCCACTAAACTCTGGGCAGTGGCTGCTCTTATGCAAAGCCCTCCCATAGGAAGAGAATGTTAAAATGGTTAAATGTCCCTACAGTGTAGAAAGTGGGGAAGGGGGGGACTGGTCCCACTGAACAAGGAATTAATCTTTATGTGGTTACTGTATTGTTAAGGTGCCTGCTGTTGAATCATGAAGTTAGTCCATCAGAACAAATTGACAATGCATTGATTTGGACACCAATGAAGGAAATGGTCAGAAGAAGGTACTACAGCTCAGTGAAACAGTAGCTACCAGGCAACAGAAAAGGCCAAATGGGTTCCGCCTATCTTTATCAAGTTTTAGCCTGAACCACACATTTTTTAGAGCTGTTTGCCAGCTCCCCTATTTGCCTGCTCAGTGCTTGTTTTGCTTTGTTGGCCACAGTCTAGCTATCTGATGGAGACTTTCTGTTTGTCCTACTCAGTCATGGTTGTGTTATTAGACTGCAAAGCTGGACAATATTATATTATATTTTTTTCCAGGGTTATGGTTTCAAATAAGAACATTCTCTTCAGTAATCATCAGCACCCCGCGACACTGCAAATAGGGTAGATCAAACATTGACATCCCTAAACTTAAATTCCAGTGCTTCATTCTAAGTGGTGAAATCTACATCAATATTGGGTAATCATTTGTGATATGGTCACATTTTTGATATTTTAAGGACATTATACATGGCTCCGAGACAAAAATTACACATGTGTGTGACTGAAATGACAGCCTTCTGGGATTTGCTACAGAAATTATAGGTTCTGCTGCAATTTACATGCTAACTTCCATAACCTTGTGATAGTTCAACCATTTGTAAAAGAACAGCGGGAGGTCTAATGCTCTAATATTCAATGAATAATTTTGTTTCACATCAAGCACAAGGTCCAGTTTAATGTTTTATTACATTAACATGACACTGGTTGACATATGCCTGGTAATTAAATCAGCTTGTTGTAACAAGGGAGAGAGATAAGTGTGGTTTGGTTTTTTTGTTTTTTTAAAAAAAGATGATATTGATTGACATTAAACATTTTGAAATCATCCAAGGAGCAAAATAAAATGTGCTTCCTTAGTGAACCATGTGGTGCTGGTTGGCACCTTTTGAAATCTGTTGCTTGTATAGTATGTTTTGGATGAATATATAGTAGTTATTGGGCATTCTGCTGGGGCTCTGAGGAGAATGTGTGGGTTTCATTGGCCACACAGAGCTCCAGATATGTCAGGGTTTGCTTCAAAATTCTTCATTCATCCAAAGAAGAACCTTCTCCCCCCAAGCTTATTTTAATTGGTAGATAGTTTCAGTAGGCAGTATACATGAGGACATTCTCTGCTTCTAAATAACCTGGAGGAGTCTACGTCAAGGAGGTACAAAGTTTGCAGACTGTGTCCTTTGGGGACACAGAAACCAATGGAACTTTGCCTTTCTTGTGCCTTTTATCTGGCTTTCCAACATCATCAGTTATAGTACATAATAACGTAAGGAGAGCCCTGCTTGATCAGTCCAAAGCCCCACCTAGTCCAGCATCCTGTTGTCATAGTGGCCAACCAGATGCCTGTGGGAAGCCCACAGTCAGAACCTGAGCAAAACAACACTCCCTGCACTTGCAGTTCCCAGCAGCAGGTATTCATATGTATTCTGGCTTCAACAGTAGAGGTAGAATGAGAGGCACCATAGGAATGAGTAGTATTTAAAACACACACACACACACACACACACGCGTTTATCTTCACAATCTTCAGGAAACCTTTTTCTGCTAGTAGGACAATCCTCACCTGTCTCTGAGCCTGTGCAAGATTCCCCTTCTTTTTCATCTCCTTTCCTCAACTCTCAGCTTCCTCCTTTGCCCTCCTTTTTCTTGAGACATTGTCAGCTCCACTTTCCACACCCTGCTGGCTTTCCTGCTTTTCACCATGCTGCCAATTCTGTCTCCGTTTCACTCCATGAGCTTTCTGTTCCTGAGCTTCCTTCCCCAAGAGGTTCTACCAACTAAGATTCTTCTGCCTATAGAGCATTTCCTGTTCATAGAATCTTCTCATGGAACAGGAATAGTTTTCTCTAGATGTTATGGGCTACAGCTCCCAACAGCTCCAACCAGCGTGGCCAATGGCCACATTTGATA
This sequence comes from Lacerta agilis, assembly GCF_009819535.1. Taxonomy (NCBI): domain Eukaryota; kingdom Metazoa; phylum Chordata; class Lepidosauria; order Squamata; family Lacertidae; genus Lacerta; species Lacerta agilis. Next base: position 38,689,035 of record NC_046316.1, read on the forward strand.
GGGATGTAGTCTACAACATCTGGAAGGCATCACATTGTCTATCTCCATCATCAAACATATCCTGTCCCTAGCCCCTGTGTGAACCTTTCCCAGCCCAACAGACTTTTCATTGCCTTCTCTTGAAGCAATTTGTCATGTGCTTTATATTGCTGGTTTCTGTAGTTTGAATGTTCATAAATATTCCATGACATAACAGCAGCTTTACCAGTGTCTGGATCCAGGGTGTTCACAGATGGTCAGAGAGGAGGCAAAAGTTTTTAGCCTACACATGTGTATGTAAGTTGAAATCCATAACAATTGGTGGTATCTCGAAGAGGCAGGAAAGAGAGAAAGGAAACTCGCCATCCTTCCTGTGCCTTTGCCCTCCAATTTATCCCCAACTTATTTTATCCAGTGGTTTCAGTTGCTTTGAACATATAGAAATCACTTCCACTACAAACAGAATGTTGAAATGTCTTCTTCCTTCCTTTCACACTGTGAGTTTTCTGTTCCTGAGCTGCCTTGGCTAAGAGATTCTACGCACCTGTAGTCCAACATCCTCTGATCCCTAGAAATATCCTGCCTCTCTTTCTTGAAGTGCAGGACATGAAACCTGCCACACAACAGTGGCTAGCACTCTAGTTAGGATAAATGAGCACACACCACGCCCTTGGAGCAGCTTCAGACTGGGGAAGCTCACATGAGCAGCAACAAATATGTGGCAGGGAATGGGAGTTTCAAAGACAGCCCACACTAAAAGCACACTGTAAATATTGCCAGCACATAGGAATGGATGAAGATTTCATGTAATCCATGTTCAGTAATAAACATACAGTGGTACCTCGGGTTACAGATGCTTCAGGTTACAGACGCTTCAGGTCACAGACTCTGCTAACCCAGAAATAGTACCTCGGGTTAAGAACTTTGCTTCAGGATGACAACAGAAATCGCGCGGCGGCAGCTGGAGGCCCCATTCGCTAAAGTGGTACCTCAGGTTAAGAACAGTTTCAGGTTAAGAACGGACCTCCAGAACGAATTAAGTTCTTAACCCGAGGTACCACTGTACACCTATCTTTCCTACCTGATCTTGCTATGTAATTTATTTTATGTGGTTTGTGAGGGGGGTGCAGATGGATAAGTGATCTGGCCAGATTTCAGCCACATGAAAGTACTCTGGGGGTTCAAAGGAACAACTGATAGCTCTGTGGAAACCTGACACGGAGTACACTTTATGTACTGTTAAATATTCTGCTATATGGAAGTTGCTACGACATGTCAATCTGCCATTTTTATTGGCCACTAGAGTAAGTAGTAATTTTATCCTGGAATGAAATAGTTCTAATTTTAGACTAAATGTATGAGGCAGATATAGAATAATAAAAAAGAGCAAAGTGGATGACTGGTCCAAGGCCATGCATGGACTCTGTGGAAAAGCCCAAATAGGAAGTGATCTCACTGAGCAACCATATCCTGTAACATAAATGGAACATAAATATTCAAAAATTAAAATGATGCACGTTTTATACCTATTGAGATAACTGTATGTCTCATGCTGCCTTGTTTGAATTTTTAGCAGAATGTGAGCAAGATCTTGTGAGAGCTGAACATTTCAGGCTGCAGTCCTACACACAATTACTTGAGAGTAAGTCCTGTTGAACTCAGTGTGACTTGCTTCAGAGAAGACGGACATAAGATTGCTCTGAAGGTTGCAATCCTAAGCATAATAAATAGAGAATAAGTACAGTGGGACTTTCTTCTGCTTACTTTGGCATGGCTTCCTATTGATTTCAATGGAAGAGTTTAGCAGATATGCTTAGGGGCAGCATTTCCTCCTTTCTTTCTTTTTTAAAAGGAAAATTCCAAGTTTCCACCTTCTAAGCATAAGTTGATTTTCTCTTTGTCCAAGGGTAAAAAAAAATCTCATTGGGCAAAGGGCATTGTTCAAAAGGGCATTCTGCTATAAAGGGCATTATTCGATAAGAATCTATTGTAGAATAATTTTGTTTTAGGTAGTGATAATTACGAGGCTAATATTTTATATATTGAGAATTAAATTTGGAGACCCAACAAACAGCTCCCCTTCCTCTTTTCACATAGCTATAACTACTATCTCTCCAGCTGCACCATATCATTACTGTAAAAATTAATTATTATTTTTTAAACCAAATATTTGGCAGAGATGAGCAATGAGGAAAAACAGAGGGAAAGTATTGGGGGCTTTGATGATCAGAATCTTTGAAAAGGATTGTTGAACCTAGTGGGAGAAATGAAGACTAGGGGGTAATCCATGTGCTGAAATATTTTTGCTTCTTTTTCTAGAAAATGTGCAATTTGGTCAGGCAGAAAAAATTGAACAGAGCCTTCCAAGCAATAAATCACTGGATTGCTGGTGACATTCATACAATGCGGATATAGTGTTAACTGTATGAGTCAGACAGCCCTTACTGCACTCAGTCTGTTCCTAGGAGGTGACCTTGCCATGGTGTAGTAATCAATCATTCTGGCACAGGACACACTGTTTTTGTTTAATATTACACTATTGGAATATATAGTAAACAAAGTGCAAAGGAAATTTTGAAAGCGAGCACTCTATAAGGCATACTGGAATATTTAGCTGCCTTTCGAGTGCCACCACATACTCTGTGCTGTGTGGGAGCTTGCCTTCAGTTTACTAAGTTTAGGACAAAAGCGTATGCAGCTGTGCTAATCCTAGTTAACTGACTGTGCAATGCAAGAGGAGAAATTCAGTGGGAATGGGAGGTTAGAAAGAGATTTACTAAAATAGCTCCTGCCACCTCGCATTTCTTCTTTTGGCAGCTCAATGTAGTGCATGCCCTGTGGTTTTTCCCAAGCAAATGATAAAAATACCCGCACTTCAAACACCATAAAGAATTAAGCAAAGAAAGCTTAATTATCTAGTAAACATAGTTTGCATGTGTGGAAAGTTATAAATTGCTTGCAAATTTCGCTTACTGCTAACAGAAAGGTTATTGGGGATTTTAGCCTTACGTTTTATGTACCACAGGCATATTAATTCATGGTGGTTTATATAAATGAATAGGTCAAAATAAGAGGAAAACAGGCACTTTAAAAAGAATGTACTACAGGTAAAAAAATATGAAGATGCCCCCCACTCCGAACACACACACATTCTCCAACAGCACTTGAAGAAATGCTCTGCTAAATTTTTAAAGCCATTTTCTTGCATGCGAGACTAGGCAGTTTAGCATTTAAGAGATCTCGTGCCAAATGGATTACCAATATTTAGCTTGGGCCCAGGTAAAGAGATTATTAGATGCTATTGATGGCATCATTTGTGTAGGTATTTTGTTCAACAACATCCAAGCCTGTTGGTAAAACAAGAGGTAAAATTACAAACACACCCAATTTTCTTGCAAATGCAATTTATTTTTAAATATGAAGAAATCTCTGATGCATATTAGCCCTTTTCAGGCATTTCCACTCATTTATTTCCAGTCACGTGAGGGGGTGGTGGTGGTGCTGGTTTCATCACTGTTCACATGCCGGGGCTTAATGTCTGCTACTGGAAGTTTTCTTTAACTGGGTAGGCTCCTTGAGAATTTAAATTGCACGAGACTACATACACAATCATAGGATCCCTGCCGCAGATGTTCAGCCTGCAACATATAGAGGGGATGGAGAATAGAGGGCACAAAGATACACAACAGAGGGGCCATAGCTTGAGAACACACCCTTGCTTTCCACACTCACACAACTGGAATCAAATGAGGAAGGGATGCTTGGAAAGGGCTAATGACATTGCAGGACGCTCCAAAACTATTCTACGGTATAGCATCATATCCAATTACTTGGTGCCCAACCTGCTGTATTTAATCAGATGCCAGAAACTAGTACCATGCCCAGTGCCAATGCATTAGCCTTTGTTCATGGTTCTTTGTCATTGACTTCCTCATGCTGTGTGTGTGTGTAGATGTTGACTGACAGCTATACCGGTCCTGGGTGTCATCTTGATGAGGCAGAACCATGAAGTAAATGAGTGGACATCCCATTTTCTTGCGCGAGAGCACAGCAGCTATTTTGGGTGCCATGATATTGCACAATTTCACACTGAGAAAAAGGTGCTTCCTCCCCCCCAAAAGTGCTTTTTGGGGGGCCACGATCTTGTGCAGTGCCCCAAAAGGCACATTTTTGGGGGGCCATGCTTGCAAAGAATGTGCAGTTTTGGGGCTCTGTGATCTCATGGGGGGTCACATAACTCACATTTCAGCACAGGTGGGAAGACACGTGTCCCGTTTTGGGGGACTCAAGATATTGGAGGGTTTGTAACTGACACCTTGCCAAAGACTTACAAAGGTTTCAATGGGACCAGGGACGTGAAAACGTAATATGCATTTCAACTTGCAGGTGGAGGCAGTAGAACCTGCTGGTTGCCTCTTCCCCACACGTTCTTTCGACATGCAGACAAGAAGCCTAACGTGTTAAGAGGGGCCTTCACCTTCACTAATCCTCATGAAGTGGAGGGAGGATCATGGCAATCTTTATCAATAATATCACTGAAGGCCCTGCCCCTTTGGGCTTCATTGCAGCAATTATTTTCAGTACATTTCCTGCTAATTGTGTCAGATCATATGTTTCTGTTATGGGAGCAGCAGTGCACACAGTACCTGAATAAGATATTGGGCATTCTGCTACCCTGGAAGGGAAGAAAAAAAAAAGCAATGGACGATATAAACACTTAACTTCTGGGTCTCATTTTCAGTTCTTGTCAAGTTGTATTTTTTTTTTAAAAAAAGACCAAGATAAATTGGTTGATTTCACCAGAATAAATAACACTGATAGTAATTATTTTATTAAGCATGCTAGTTATTATTATCCTATATTCATATGAGTATGTATGAAGCAGAATTTGGCTGCATGTTAGGGAAAAACACCAAATAAAATTTATTTCATAGCTGAGGCATTTAATTTTGCCATAAAGTATTTGGCTATAACATTTTTGTTTATCTGTCATCAGTTTGAAATAACAGCCTGAAATTATTTTCCTAGAACAAACCACACAGAGAGGGGTCAGGAAAACCTAAAAAGTATATTGCCAGGGCTTTGAACACATTGTTCTCAACTGAGTTTATCTCAGAAGTTTAATGGAGTCACACGTACAATTGCTTAACAGGTCTTCTCAATTTGATTTTGTAAGGCATTTCTGTATCTATAACTGTCTTCTAACGGTGCAGTCCTAACTAATTCATAAATAAGTCCGATTTAAGTAGGGTTAGGTTTCCAGCCTAAATTTCCAGATGAAGAGGTCTGTTTAGCACTTGGGTGAAGCTACTGTGCTCATTGGAGAATGTGCACAATCGCTTCAGGGAAGCCCAATAATTTTTGGTATCCTAGGCAGAAAATTCATATGGTACTTTTCAATGGTAAACAACAGTAACTAGTTATATAACTGACTATTTTCTGCCTTTTAATAGTGCCTAGATTCTGCTGCTGGAGAAGCAACTGAACGGTGCTGGAATTGGAAACCCTGCTTAATACACATATAGACATGACTGTCAGAAATGTAGCTTGGCAAATGCAGATCTTCTTCAAATATGGTCCTCAGATGAAAAAGACATACCCCAAAACAGATTATACATTTAGCTATATTGTGCGCCACTCCAATCACTATTAAACCAAATTGGGAAGTGAAATGGGAAACCACACCCTAGAAGAAGTATCTGTTATTGTAGGTCTTTGCATCAAATGTCACTGGTGGAGTTCAGTGGTTGTTGCTTCCTTTACACTGATCTTGCTAGTACACTGGATTTAACTGAGATGAGCATGGGAATTGCCATGGTCAATATCTGTCTTGTAGGTATCTGGGCCTTTGAATCAACATGACATTCATCCGCCATAGTATCAGGACCTGCTAGAAAGACAATCTCTGGAAACATTCTAAGATAACAGAAAACAGACTAGCAAAGGATTCCTTATAAGCAATGTGTGGGTAAGGAAATTCAATACAAATGTATTACCAGTGCTGGCCCGATCATTAGGCAGAATGGAGCAACTGCCTCAAACAGCAGATGCTGAGGATGGCAGCAGTCCCCCCAAATCTCCCTTGAGTCCTCTAAGATGCCCTGCTCCGCCATTCTGAAACTAGCCCACTGCCCTTGGGTACAGTGAGAGGTAAGATTCAAGAAAAACTTAAAATACAACACACAAATGGAGCAATGAATATCATACTTGCTGTAGAAATGTCCATCCTAAAATGAGACATGTTAATTTGTTACATTTCGAGATAATATTTATAGAATGGGATATATTTAAAGCTAGTTTTGTCCGTCAGTTTGATATCTCTTTGTAAATTTGTTTTGAAAGTTGTTGGAAAACACTCACAACACAGAAGATTAATAAAAAGAAATATGTAGATTGTAGTCAATTTACAGATAATAAATAACAATGTAGTGGTTCCTTCCATCCCCAGGACTGCATTCCGGTGGTTATTAAAGCACTGAAGCTTAATCACTGCCATATTTCAAATGTGGCCATGTTGAATGTTCATACGTTTGTATTGAATTTTTTAAAATATTCATATGTGTTAAAAAAACAGGCCTGACATAATGGAATATTTAAATATAAAACTAGTTATAATATATATGAAGATAACTATACTGTTTCAGGTTGTGTAAGGATAAAATAACACATGTGTACATAAAGGAACACAAGGAGTCCTCTTTAGGAAAAAAATACGACACTTTTAAAAAATAACATTGTGAATTAGAGCTTATTTGATTTACATTTAAAGGCTAGATTGGCTGGGTAAAGTTAAGCTACTTGGATCACAAAACCCAGCCAAAATGTCAGAGGTACACTGGCAGGTTAACCTAGATTCAGTGTACAAATAAGTGTCAATCCCCTTATAGGTTCCTTCGAGGAATCACATTACATACCTCTTCCAGTGCTTCAAATCACCGGGGAATGATCATTTTCGCTCCAGTACCATTACAGTGTACCACTTCCTATAACAATAATGGGTGTCAGGTACTGTTTGGACTAGACAAGATTAAGTTATCACCCCCCTGCTGTGTGTTAATTTATTGCTTCAGACATTTTCATATCTGATCCATTTTCACCCACTCTGTTGCTGTTCCACAAAGTTCTCAGCTTCTGCCAGTCTCAGTATCATTTGAGCTGAGAATACCTGGCACCGTGAAATGGCTTTCCTCTCAGTGCATGGCTCAGGTATGATCCTTAGAGAGAGCAGCTGTGTGCTCCCCATAGAATGGGGGAATAGAAATGCGGTACAAACACAGCAAAGCAATATGCTTAGGTGTGACACAAAAACTCAAAATATTAGCTTTTTAGTAAACAAGAAAGTAAATTGTGATTCTATCTGAGATCCCAGTGCTAGACATCTTTAGGTAATAGTGTTATTTCTTGAAGGAAATACAGGGTCACAGCCACACAGCAGCGACATCAAAAACGTTATTTTTTTTGTCCCCTGGTTTTGTTTAGTGATTATGTAGAACCTGCTGAAAAGGTGTTTATTTCTGTTTGTAAATTGAATGCACTGGGTGTTTCTTTCAGCTTTGCCCCAGGCTCTGTTGGATATGCTGATGGAGTTGGAAGCAGAGTCAGGCACGAGAGAGAAAGAGGAACGCAGGCAGAAAAGAACTCAAGTAGAAAACAAAGCTGTATTTTTGTCATTTCATACCTCTCCAAAGTCCCACTACGTGAGGCGAAAAAGTGAATTTAATATACAACGTTAAATGGGGCAGGTGATGTAAAAAGAAATGTGGGGAAAATAAAGGAATACTGTGCATTAGTCACTTTCTACAGCTGCTGCTCAGGATACCATTGTTTTGTGAATCTCCTGGGTGGCTGCACAGCATGGAATACATTCTGAATTTCCAAGTGTATTGTTGCATTGACATTGTCTGGATGTAGGCCTTAGGCTAAGGTCTAAATGATATTTTTCTTCCCCCAAATATTTCATGATTTTGAGGGATTAGATTAACCCCTGCACCTGTGTGTGTGTGTAGCAAATGAAGCCCCTATTCAGAAGCTTAATGCTGGCTGATTCAGACAAAAGGAGATGGTTCTTACTGCAGCACATGGTTCAACTATGGAATCTGCTTCCACAAGGAGGAGTGATGGCCACCAACTTGGGCAGTTTTAAAAAGGGATTAGACAAACTCATGGAGAATAAGGCTGACAATAGCTACTAGTAAGGGTGTCTATGCTACCTCTAGTATCAGTGGCATCATGCCTCTGAATTACCATTTACTGGGGATCATGAGCCGAACTTTGCTGCTTTGTCCTTCTCCTGCTCATGGGCTTCCATGTGTTACCATGTGTCCTCCTTTTCCAGGACATGTCATCTTTTTCAGAGGTAAAGTTTATGTCTGGGTGGATTTTTTTTAATTTGCCAAAATGTCTCTGGCTATACTTTGTGGATGAGACATAGACATAACTGGTGGTTAAAGACTTGCTTTCCTCTTCTCTTTTCCTGCCCCATCTCTGCAATATATCACAGCTTCTATAGCCGATGTATAGTGGGGGCATTTAAAATTAGAGTCATCATAGTGTCCTCTTTTTTTGCTCTTCAGAATAGCGCAACCCTACCCATAGCCATCTTGAGGGTAGGTCAATGTAGGAACAGAAGGCGGATCTAGAGGGGCCTTTGTTCTGATACAGAAGGACTCTTCTTATGAACACCTGTATGGAGCCTACACATGTAGAATCATAAAAGCCCCTATGGAGAACATTCACATGGATGTGTTGCAGGTCGCCTCTGACCTGGGTGTTAATTTGCTCTAGATACAGAACCCTCATTCTGACTACCTCCCTACCCCCATCTGTGTATTCAGGAATAGTATTAAGCATTTGCTGGATACAGCTATAAATGAATTATTTGTATAGGTTCAAAGTGTGATATGTGGAGGGTATGTCCATTGTAAGACACACCTTTGATATCAAGTGTATTTATATTCCTTCATGAGTAATGTGCCATGCTAGAGAAAGTCACAATTTTTAGGCACAGACAGGTATAACCCTGGTCTCCCACATGATCTACACCCAATACTAGCACGTTTTAGCACTGATGATCTGTTGGTATAATCCTGTGTAACCTGGGCCAATAGGATAATCAGAACTGATTGGTTTGCAGGAGGTGAGGCTCAGGGCTAACTGCACATGATGTTAAATGCACCATTTTGTTCAATAAACACTTTTTAAAACTGGAGATAGCTGTTGTGGGTGAAGGGGGGTGTTTAACCCTTTACTCATTGCCATGATCCCAATGACGTTTTCATCAATACTACATTATAGTATGAACTGGGAGGAAAACCCTGCTTGAGGCTTTCTTGCAGTCTGTGTTCAATGACCATCCAGTCCATTTTCCAGTGGCTTAAAGAGAAAGTTCTTATTTTCAGTTTCTGTTTCTAACAGGGCAAAGGACTCCTTTTCCTGGCATCATCAGCTATCATTGCTAAGGCCAGATTACTAGGACTGTCCAAACTCTAATATGTCTTCACAGCAATCCAAATAGTTTCCTCATATTTAGACCTGTTGCTTTCTTGATAGATTTGTCCTGATTGTTTGCCCCAAGTTTGAACTCTTATATTATTTGTTATTGGGTAGACATGTGAATTATGGTGCTGGAGGAGACTCTTGAGAGTCCCATGGACTGCAAGAAGATCAAACCTATCCATTCTCAAGGAAATCGGCCCTGAGTGCTCACTAGAAGGACAGATCCTGAAGTTGAGGCTCCAGTACTTTGGCCACCTCATGAGAAGAGAAGACTCCCTGGAAAAGACCCTGATGTTGGGAAAGATGGAGGGCACAAGGAGAAGGGGACGACAAAGGATGAGATGGTTGGACAGTATTCTCGAAGCTACTAACATGAGTTTGGCCAAACTGCGGGAGGCAGTGAAGGATAGGCGTGCCTGGCGTGCTCTGGTCCATGGGGTCACGAAGAGTCGGACACGACTGAACGACTGAACAACAACAACAGACATGTACATTTATCTCATTCCACATTTTCCTGACTATAGATGTATATAAAGTCTCTCTCTCTCTCTCTCTCTCTCTCTCTCTCTCTCTTTCCAGTAGGCATTGTATGCAGATATAAAGAGATGAGATTATATACTTCCCACAAATAAATTCTCCCATACTATCTTATTGAATTTCTAGTAAGTTGGCAGACTAAAGTGATTTTTTAACACTTATCAACTGGATTTATGATTTTGGTGTCATCCACCCTGATTCTGACATTAGGAAATGTTCAACATGAGGGAGTCACACAATGATTTTTTTAACTACACTATAAAATACCTTTAGTCTCTTTTCTTTTTAAAATCCATAAATGGCTAATTTAATCATAGCCCCAGAGTAGATATTCTAGGTTTCTTGCTCTGCTAATTATTTGGCAGAATTTTGTTGCTTTAAATCATGGTGACATTTGCGTGACTAGTAAATCATAAATTATAGGCTCATGGTCATCAAAGGCCAGCTTGAGAGTCTTGGCCGTGTGACAGAATAAGAGACTCTTTGTTCTTGAATGTTCCTGCTCTTCCTTAGATGTATGTGAAGGAGAACAGGTACAGATAGAAATGAAACTAGAACAGTTGCCTGCATTGGTTCTCTTCCTCCCATGTATATGTTCTGCTTTTTGTGATTCTCTTATATGAAAACAACCAACAGCAATATTGGTTAACTCTAAGGAAATTAAGCTGGATTAAGCTGCATCACAAATCAGCCCTGAGTGCTTACTAGAAGGACAGATCCTGAAGTTGAGGCTCCAGTACTTTGGCCACCTCATGAGAAGAGAAGACTCCCTAGAAAAGACCCTGATGTTGGGAAAGATGGAGGGCACAAGGAGAAGGGGACGACAGAGGATGAGATGGTTGGACAGTGTTCTTGAAGCTACTAACATGAGTTTGGCCAAACTGCGAGAGGCAGTGAAGGATAGGCGTGCCTGGCGTGCTCTGGTCCATGGGGTCACGAAGAGTCGGACACGACTGAACGACTGAACAACAACAAGCTGCATCACAAATAACATTTCACATTTAAAATGTATTAGATCACTGAAAACATGCATTTTGGCTAAAATGGATCTTCTGAATTAAAAGGGAGGAAATGCAATTGAATCTCTCTCATATTTAGAATATCTTTTTTTACCATAGGTGTCAAACAGGGTGTGGATGAGCATCATCAAAGCAGTTTGACATTTTGAGTTGGACTGCATTCCTGTTAAGTTTATTTGGCATAAATTGTTATAGTCTGAGTATAAAGTACTCTGAGTCTGGGGACTCAGCTACATTGGCAAAGAAAAGGTGTTTTATATGTGTTGTATATGCATTATAACACTGTGACACCAGATGAAATGCTTTTTTGATGTGTCTAGATCCAGTCTGGGTGGTTTGTTGGAGCCAACTTAGAACCCCGTTCCTGTGGAAGACTGTTTATGAGGGTCCACTCATAGCAGCCATTAGGGTGATCTCCAGCTATCACATTCAGTTAGTGCAAGGCTTGAAAGTTGTGCAACAAACTTACCCTCTATCCTCCCTTTGCACACACCTTCCCCAAATCTCTGGAAGGTTGAGGGAACCCTATAACTAATTTAGGGGGTGTACAGAGAGAGGAGAGGAGAAAAGGTTCTGTTGCACAAGGACACAGCTATCCAGCCCAGAAGTTTCACCTTACCAGACAGTTGCAATGGCCAATATTGCATATCCCAGTTGTGGTCTGGAACTGGGAGAGGGTGGTGGTGGTGGAATCAGAGGCCTGATCTGCTATGGCCCATGGTTGATCAATAGGTTCCTTGATAGCTCAAGTTGGTAGAGCATGAGACTCTGAATCTCAGGGTCATGGGTTCAAGCCCAACATTGGGCAAAAGATTCCTGCATTGCTGGGGGTTCGACTAGATGACCTTTGTGGTCCCTTCCAACTCTACCATTCTATGATTCATACCCTGAGGATTCTGTTTTAATGAACCTAGAATCCCTGACAATTGTGGACCATAAATATGGGATCTATTGCCTCGAGTATTATGATTCAATGCAAGGTTCATGCTTAACTGCAGAATCATGTATTTTGACAGCTGCACAGTTGCTTCTGAGAAACGGTCTGCAGCTGTCATAGAGCTTGTCAGTGTGAAAGTGCCAGTCCACAGATTAATCTTTTACATATTGTGGATCCTCTACCCATTCATTTTTCTCATGGCAACCAGCTTCTGCATTAATGTGGGAAGTGGTCCATACCAAAGAGGGCAGGAATAGTCTGACAGTATGACCCTATGCACATCTACTTAGAAGTAAGCCCCTTTGAGTTAGTCCCAGGAATGTGTGTAGGATTGCAGCCTGAGTACTGAAAAGAAGATGTCCATGGCTCAATACACGGCACTGGAAAGAAAATTAAACTAACGGATTTACCTCCTCGTTGAAAGATTCTTGTGACAAATGATGTCAACCCTCATGTCAAATGATGTCAACCCTCAGTTTGCCAAGAAACAAATCAAAAGAGCAAAGCAGACCCAAAAGAATACAAGCAGAAGGTTCAACATGTGAGTGACAGTATTAAAAAACTACACATCATATGTACTAACAGGCAACTCATTCCCCAAATGTAGATCCTTTCAAAGCCAAAGCAAAACCATCCACACACAACAGAGGAATATAACGGGCTTGGAGAATCCCAAAATTTACAGAAATTAAAATACACACTTTTTTCAAAAATCACGCTAAGGTTGATCCCAAAATAGGTTAAGAATGCTCAGTCAACATGGAATATTGACTGATGGTTGGAGAGAAGGCAATGGAAAACCAGAAGAAGGGGGAATTGAATGGAATATTATGAAAAAAATTAAGACTGACTGTCTGAAATCCCACACTGCATTTTTTTGGTTGCCAGTCCCAATTGTGATTTTATTATTCACAAACTACAAAATCCCACTTTGGATAAATCCTGGAAGATATGCAGAAAGGACTGAGTTGGACTTTTGTACCAAAACAATGCAGAGTCTTTGTACAGTGGTACCTCGGGTTACAGACACTTCAGGTTACAGACGCTTCAGGTTACAGACTCTGCTAAGCTGGAAGTAGTACCTTGGGTTAAGAACTTTACTTCAGGATGAGAACAGAAATCGTGTGGCGGCGCAGCTGCAGCGGGAGGCCCCATTAGCTAAAGTGGTACCTCAGGTTAAGAACAGTTTCAGGTTAAGAAAGGACCTCCAGAACGAATTAAGTTCTTAACCTGAGGTGCCACTGTATTACAAAAAGACTAGAAATTTACCAACTAAATTTACTAACACAGAAGGAAAACTGTAATAACCATCATCACCATCATCCTCATCGTTGCTGTTGCTCTTGTGTGCTCTATAACTTTTCCAACTTTTACTTTTAGAAGATTGAATGTACAAATCCATCCTACTGTAAAAAAAGAGAGGAGCAGCAAACAGGATCCTTCGAGTGAAAGTAAATGCAATCTCTGATATAATGTAAAATGGTTAACTCACACAAAGAACAACATTAATGACTGTAATCCAATGGTACAGGGTCTGTGCTCATGGTCTTTGCAAGCTCTGCTTCATCAGCCAAGCCTGAATGAGTGTCTATTGCAATGCTATAATAGAAACACATCTGGCTGCCTCAGTCCTTCAATATTATTTGGTGCTAGGACTTGTGTATTGACTTGCAGCTTGCTTGAGCTAACCACCATTGCAGTTTCCTTTCTTAAGCTTCTGTAATACAGGGATCCTTTTCAAACTATCTATAAAACTAAGTCTGAGCCCAAAGTTTTCACTTGAGATTTGAAGGGGAAAGAATTTTGAGGTCAAAAATCTGGGGGATGGTTCTGGTCTGGGGAGTATAAAAAAGTTTCAAGAAGATCGTCACTAGCATCAGTGCCGGATTTATGTATAGGCTAGGTAGGCTAAAGCCTAGGGCCTCTAAATCTACGGGGCCTCGCCAGCCCGCCCGCTCCCCAGTGGGCAGTCTCCCCTCTCCCAAAATTGCAAACCCAAGACTTCATGTGAGGGCAGGGCAAATCAGGCCTCTAAATCTAGGGGTATGACAAGATAATGGCTCATAAAGGTTTTAAAAATCATATAATTAGGAAGTCATTGTATAATGTTTGGATTAGATATAAAGATTTGTTAGAAAAGAAAACACCTAGGTGCGTTTCACCGTTAGAGGCTAAGGCCCGCAAAAGACTGAATATGGAAAACAAGTGGTTGAGATATAGTGATTTGCTGTTGGAGGTTGAAGATAAATTTATATTGAAACCTTATTAAGAAATTAAAAATAAGTTAAATTATTGGTTACAGTATCATCAGATTTATGAAAAGTTTAAGTATGATAGCAAAAAAACAGGTTTTCAATCTAAGAAATCCAGATTGGAATTGTTGGAGACAAAGACTAAAAATCTTTCTGAAATGTATAATTTGTTACTGGAGTGGCATGCGAAAGATGAACAAGTGAAATCTGTTATGATTGATTGGGCTAAGGATGTTGGGTGAGTGGGGCTGAGAGACTTCAAAGAAGTGTGACTAGCCCAAGATCACCCAGCAGCTGCATGTGGAGGAGCGGTGACGCGAACCCGGTTCACCAGATTATAAGTCTACTGCTCTTAGCCACTACACCACACTGGCTCTGGCCTGCAAAATCTTATAGATATAAATAAAATCCATCTAGATTGCCCTGGTGCGGGGGGGGGGGCCCTTAGGAGTGGCAAGCGGGGCCCAATTTGGCCAAATTGCTCCAATTGCCTTAAGGTCAGCCCTGATGAGACTGTGCAGGGGTTGGACTGACAAGTCCTGCACCTTCTAGGTCCCTGGTGTCACTATTCAGAGTACAGACTCAAGGACTTGTTATGGAAATAAAGGGGGGCACTTATTGGAAACCAGTTTTGTCACCTCTTCCCCCCTCCCAAATCCTGAGACAATGAGCCCACCCCACCTTTTATTCACAGTCACATAAGCACTACACTACAGCGTGGCCATAAACCTGTACATTCAACCGCTGAAATATACACCCAATATGTAGCAATGGAGATTTATGTTACTGCTTTATGAATGAACACTGCATTTTATGAATGGACTCTGTATTTTGTGAATTACCTAAGAGCCACCAATAGGGAGCTCTAGAATCTGACAGCTAACCAACTGGGTACTACCAAACAGTGACCCCTATTGCTGAAAGCAGGTAACCAGTAGGGAATGCTTCATTTCAGCCTTTGCACTGTTGACTGAACACCCTCTGCTGTGCAAATAATGGAGAAAGCTCGTAAATTGTATCCCTTCTGGCATCCTCCCAACTCTATTACGCTGGTGTAAACCCTGGTGCACCAGAAACCCAGAATAGCAGCAAATAAAATCCGCTCATACATCAGCAACTGATAAGACTTGTCAACCAGTTCTTCCAAAGTCTTCCTAAATTATAAAGCTCCAAAATACAGGCCAAAAGAGAGCAGGTCTGGGAAGAGTGAGGCATACAGTGGGCACCACCAGTGAAAAGGCCCTGCTTTGTGTAGCTCCTGCTATGTCATTTGATAGGGTGCCCACCTGCCCACCTTCTTGACATGGAATGCTCTCTATTGGAGTCTCCAGGTCCAGTACAAACAAGCAAGCAAGCAAGCAAGCACACAGGTCACCTTTGTCACAGTCAGGACACCTATGTCTTCTTTTGTACAATCTTGTTTGTCCTCAGTAACCAAAAGTATATTATCAACATATACAAGCAGAAAAGTTGTTTTCCTTCATTTGCAAGGAATCATACAAAACAAAACGGCAGTAATAAAGAAAAGTTCCAGGGTGGCAACAGAAAGCAAACTAAAAATGCTTTTGCAATTCATCAAAACTACCCAGCAATATCAAGTTATAGGAAAACTGGTGCTATTAACAGTAATCCTTCCAGTTGGTTAATTGGTTCAGCAATTATTTCCCCCAAGAGTTAAATGATAACTAATCAGAGGCAGCTACAGTTGCAAATGGCAGCAAAATATCTGTGAAAGGAAGAGAAGCAGGTTTGCTGAAGTGTGTTGCAGGTGGAAATACTGTTTGTAATGAAGTGAGAGCAGTAGTTTACTTGCTCAAATTAAGAAATAAGGAAGTTTTGAGAATTTAAATTCTAGATTAAAATTGATTACTTAATTGAGAAGGGGATTGTAACAAAAGCACTGGGGCCTAATTTTAATAGTAGAGTGCCTGGTATCTGGTGGGCATTATCATCCTTTATTTCCACACTGTGGCTGCAGACCAAAGCACTAATCAGGAGAGCTATGAGATTCAGGTGAGGGTCAGATGCCTTGTCAATCCCAGCAGGTATATAACAGGAAGACCCGGCCTGCCCAGTGGTTACTAGCAGTTGACTCGTAATCTGGTGAACTGGGCTCACTTCCACGCTCCTCCACATGCAGCTGCTGGGTGACCTTGGGTTAGTCACACATCTCTGAAGTCTCTTAGCCTCACTCACCTCACAGAGTGTTTGTTGTGGGGAAAGAGGGGAAGGAGATTGTTAGCCGCTTTGAGACTCCTTAGGCTAGTGATAAAGCAGAATATCAAATCCAAACTCTTCTTCTTCTCCCCCCCCCCAAGAATTGCCACCTGCAAACAAGAGAGGGGCCGATTTGCAACAGCTCTGCACTATCTCACCTATGATGCAATGTTTCTCTTGTACAGGAGACATGGCAGTCTCTAGAAGTTGTATGTCACAGTAATAATACTTAGCCACTTGTGCTTGGGAGGAATGCAGTGCTTCCTAAGCATGCAAAGGTTATCTTAGTAAGTCTTAGAAGAAATCTATACAGAAGGTGAGAATTTTCCCCATGGTTCAGAGCATGGGTCCCCAGATGTCTTCTTTTTGGCCTGGGGCACATTTTGAAATTTAAGAAAATGTTGTAGGCACCACAAAATACCCATTTCACAGGTGGGGGCCTGGTGATGCTCAGAGCACCCTCCCCATAAAAGGCAACACATACCTCCAAGACAAATAAAACAAACAAAAAAAGCAGGCAACTCCCCCTTCAATTAAAAACAAACAGGAATAGGAATTGGGAGGGGCAGGTGGCCTTGAAGGCTGCTTGATTGTTGGCTTTTCTGCTCACAGCAGAAAAGTGTTGTTTTTTTTTAAAGCATAGACTTTTTTTTAATTGATACTTATTTTGTTGACACACTTTTGTCCAGCTTGCACATTCATCAAAAGAGAAGGAAGTGGAAATGACTTGTACTTCCCAACATCTACAGTAATCTGCAAGCTGGGGCTCCCAGATTGCTTCTGTGGAAAGATCTGGGGATCCCAGATGGCCAGTTGATTGTATGGATCTTATGACATAAGATATCTGTGAACCGCTCTGGTTGTTGCAGCAAGAGCTTGGAAATTGGCACTGGGAAGAACTTGCGCCTCTGATTTGCCCACTTCAGTATAATCTTCAATCTGGTTCTGAGTTTCACTTCAGAACAGAGGACCAAGGAAAACTACTGAATCTTTATTGGGGCTGTTCTTTTAGCAGAGCAGCAGTATCAATCTTAAGGCCACCCAGCCTCTCTGCTGTTTTCACTGAAGCATGTGCTTTCCCTCTAAATGACATTTCAGTATCTACGTTCCCTAGGGGTACACCCTTCCTTACTTCTCTGACACTTGTATGGTAGATGAGGAAAGTGGCTCAATTGCTGGATCAATGGGAGAATTTGCCACACTGATTATTTCTTTTCTGCTGCAGAATTGTGGCACCAATGGTCCATTAGGGACAGAGACACAACAACAACGCTGATTCACTTTTGCAGGAAACAGGAAGGAAAATATGTTGAAGACAAAAATGGTTCCTTCTCTTAGATTTCAGCTGAAATGTTAACTACCACACATGTAATCGCATGCTCTGACATTAGGTCCCAACACAGAATAGATTTGTGTGTGTGCATGTGGCAACTACATTGCATTCCTGAGACAGCATTTGAGTTAGACTGCAGCTTCCAAACCAGTCTCAAGGGAAGCCCCACAAAGAGTAGTCCAATTGTCAGGTTACAAACACAAGAATCATGGTAGCCAATCTATCCCCACACAAGGAAGGGCATCATTGACATACCAACATAAGCTGATAAAACACACTCCTCATCACAGGAATTATCTGGGCCCCCAGCAACAAAGATGAACTACACACCTGTTCTGCAGCTTTGACATACTTTTTTCAGACATTTTCTGCCACACAGTAAAATAACTTGAAATCCCAGGAAAAAATGGAATGGCCTATGGAAGATGGCCAACATTTGGTTTCAGGATTTCCTCCCATCCAATAATATTTCTGGCTTCCTTTCTTGACCTTTAAAGGTAAAGGTAAAGGGGCCCCTGACCATCAGGTCCAGTCGTGTCCGACTCTGGGGTTGCGGCGCTCATCTCGCTCTATAGGCCAAGGGAGCCGGCGTACAACTTCCGGGTCATGTGGCCAGCATGACAAAGCCGCTTCTGGCAAACCAGAGCAGCGCACGGAAACGCCGTTTACCTTCCCGCCAGAGCGGTCCCTATTTATCTACTTGCACTTTGATGTGCTTTCGAACTGCTAGGTGGGCAGGAGCTGGGACCGAGCAACGGGAGCTCACCCCGTGGCAGGGATTCGAACCGCCGACCTTCTGATCAGCAAGCCCTAGACTCTGTGGTTTAACCCACAGCGCCACCTGGGTCCCTTTCTTGACCTTTAAAGCAGTACAAAGTGAGCTTTTTAGGGAATGTCTGCAAAACTGAATGTAGTCACAAATACCTTTGTTTTGCAGGTGCTAGAATTCTATTTAGCCCAGTACAGTGGTACCTCGAGTTACAAATGCCTCAGGTTACAAACGCTTCAGGTTACAAACTCCGCTAACCTGGAAGAGTTACCTCGAATTGAGAAATTTGCCCCAGGGTGAGAACGGAAATTGTGTGCTGGCAGCACAGCGGCAGCAAGAGGCCCCATTAGCAAAAGCATGCCTCTAGTTAAGAACAGTTTCAGGTTAATAACAGGCCCCCGGAATGAATTAAGTTTGTAACTAGAGGTACCACTGTTTTTTTTTTTTTTTTGCCCTAATGAAATCATTTTGTGCTTTGAAAACTGAAGAGAGAAATATGCCTCTTTGGATATTACAGGTAATGGTCAAGTTTTCATTGTCCACATCCATCAGTTTTACACTACTCTAACTTTATAGGCTGCGCAGATGTTGCTCCTTATTTACAAAGGAATCCATTCATTATGGTATGTCATGGGAGTGAAGAGAAGGGAGGTGACCTAGTTAAAATGATTGCAAAAATAACATTCCAAATAACACAAAGATATTCAGAAATTTTTGGGGTTGGGAACAATGCTGAACAACGCTAAAGAATAGATAAGTATTTTAAAATTACAACTGCTGGAAACATTATTCTTAGCTGTTTTCATTGCAAAATAGCCAACAATGTGGGAATTAAATAATCCACATACCCCTTGGTTATCCCTTCCATTCCTTTACCATGTCACAACCCACCCACTCCCGGAATCCAAGCAAAAAAGAACCATATCCTCAAGAGATATCACTGGGTAAACATGAGAATTCTGTATAATTGAACCTGAGAAACAAATGTCTGTGTAAATTATATGGCTTGCTACCCACTGTTTTCATTAGAAAATATAAAGAACATTCTCTATCTCTTGTTTCTTCAGTGATTATGTAATTACAATGTTGTCTCTATCTCCAAGGTCTTTCTTTATTCCCTGCTATGTTCCCATGCCGGAGAGTAGAAGAGAAATTTCAGAGACTTGTCAGCTAAGTGGCTTTTGCGTAGCAGCTTAACGTAAACTTAAGGAGTTTCTCAGACTCTTCAGAGGACACCCCATTTGGGGTCTGCTGCATAGGCTCACAGTAAGGCTTTGTTTATGCAGAACCATGTTCAGCTGCCTGGGTCTCTTTTGCATCAACAGCGAACGACTGTCCAACCTACATTGTAGGTATATGGATAATAAATAAAGGTGTCTTCTTATGGAGGGCTATCAATGGCTACTTGCTTTGTTCGCTATGCTCCACCTCCATGGAGGCAGCAATACTGGTTGCTGGAATCCCCAGGTGGGGAGAGTGCTTATGTGCTTGAATCCTGTTTGCTGGTTCCACAGAGGTCAGTCACTGTGAGAACAGGATGCTGGACCAAATAGGCCATTGGCCTGATCCAGCAGGCTCTTCTTATCTTCTGCCCTAGAAGACTCACAATTAATAGAAATTCCATTTGTAAAGAATAAGAGAATGCAATGAACATTGTTGATAATACAGAATAAATTAATGTAGATTTTTTCCAGTTTTAAGAAATGTATTAAGTTAATACTGTTTTAAATATCGGCTGCCTAGCAAATCTTCAAACTTTAAGAGAGTCATAGAATTATAGAGTTGAATGATCTAGTGCAACCACCAGCAATGTAGAAATCTTTTGCCCAATGTGGGGCTCAAACCCACAAACCTCAGATTAAAAGTCTTATGCTCTACTGACTGAGCTACAGAGATGGGGCAAGCCACATATTTATTTTGGCTATTCCTTCACTCTCTTTTTTCTTGAGCAGCAACTGGCAATTCCCTATCAGCTTAGGATCCTTTAAGAGTAGAGCAGCTTTTATCATTTAGTGCCTTTCCCTTGGAAAAAAAAAGGTGTTACACTTACTGTACTTACCATAACCTCACATTCTTGTGATAAATCCTGAAAATTAATATACTATGTCCTACAGATAACAGAATGAATCTGTCCCACACTTTGTAGAAATTGCAGGTTTTGGAACTGTGCCAGTTAACCAAAGACTAATGTCTTAATGATAATTGTTAATGAAATGAGAGGATTCAGCAATAAATTTTCTGAATTAAAGACACCAGAAATCTGTTTTGACACCAGAAACTATTTTTCTATGGCACCTGCAAGCTTTGTATGTGCAGGATACATGAACCAAGAGGCACAGAATAGCCGGGATGATGAGGTGGTCACATGCACAGACCTATATTCTAATTGCATCTTCAATTCCCTGCTCATTAACTCTTCAGCTTTCGGGCCAGACTAGACATGATGTTTGTCATGTGACTGGTCCTTGTGTGCTTGCTTTTTCTTTACAAAATACCAGCGATGTATCGGAACTGTAGCATGTAGCATAACTTTAACCCTTTGACCCTGTCATACAGGGGCGTAGCAAGGGGGTGGGTGGACCGCCCCAGGTTCCATAATGGAGGGGGTGACAAAGGTGACAAATTATCAGGGAACAATTACTGCCCTACTAGGGCGGTTCATAAAAAACTTTAAAAAAAAAATGCCTGCTCCAAATGTCGTATCTTACTATACTAGGGATTATATAGCTATATATGAAATTTCATGCATATCGGTTAATATCTTGACCCTCCTCCACCAAAATAGCTGTTCACTTGGCTGTTTTCCTATGTCGTGAAGGCTGAAATTTCAGTTCAGTGGAGCACTTACTGTTCCCAACCCTAACCCTGTGGAAAGCCATCTAATTAGATTTTAAATTTGATTTTGAGATGTTTTTAGGAGGTAATTTAATTATTGTTTGATTTTATACCAATGTTATCTATCTGATGTTAGCCACCCTGAGCCCGACTTCGGCTGGGGAGGGCGGGATATAAATAAATGTTTTATTATTATTATTATTACTTGTTATTATTGCTTTGTAAGAAAATATGAAATAACGTAAAACCATTTTTGCGGGGGGGGGGCATCAATGGGGGGTGACAAGAAATTTTCCACACCGGGTACCACCTGACCTTCCTACGCCTCTGCTGTCATAGTCCTGATCCAGAACACACACACACACGCACACACACACACACACACACGGGTATTTGACTCAGGAGGAAAGCTCCCATTGGAAGCAATGGGAACTTTTACCACAATTCAGGTAGCAGCCATGGGTGCCCCTGAGATGAATCAGGTCCATGGTGGGAACAGAGAGTTAAAAAACAACAACACCTCCCTCCATGCCTTATCCTGTTCCATTACTTTCTTGCCTTCTCCTTTCTCTGTGTGCCCCCTGCACCACTGCTGGGGGGGGAGAGTTCCTTGAACCCTCTAAAGCAGAATGGGACAGCGTGGATGGTGTTGGGGCAGGAGAAGGAAGGAAGTCCCATTGTGCAGGCAGAAGATGATGGGACAATGGGACACCTTCATTGGATACAGTCGCATGAGTGGAGTTTCTATGGCCCTAGATATATTCAAATTTGTTGAGATCTATGTAGGTCAGAGGAAGCAGCATGCTATAGTATAGCCGCAACTGAGATTATATTATTGATTGGATTTATATCCCACTTTGTATACAAGGAGCTCAAAGTGACTAGATGGCGTTTATCTGATTTTACTGCTGCCCTATTATGAGAGAATATGGAAGTGATCGTAGCCTAAGTTCTGATAGTGCCCTAGGCTGAGAAAATAATAAAATTGTTTTTGTTACTTTCTAAAATCAAATCAAATGCTGATCAAACAATGTGGTAAATTTACTTCCTGGTTTAGTAAAATTAAAATATAGGATGCCAAATAGATCACTATTATTGTTGGAAGTAGTTTTCTAAGAGAACCATTACATCTTATTTGCTCTCTAGATAACCTGCCACCAATATCGGGTAGCAGTATAGATCTGAGCTTGAAAAACCGGCCATCCCCATCATTTCTCTTTAGGCTCTGGATCAGACTTGCGTATCTATAATATTGTGTAGGGAGCAAAATAATTGAGAACTACACTGGCAATGTGTTCCGCAAATTTGGGCAGAGTGCCTGCCAGTGAGCTCTGAGCTTTGCAGCCTTATATCTAAAGCAGCCCACCATTGGGAATATAAAATCAAAGCAGAAAAATTGAGCATTTAATGGTCTACCATTATTGCTGAAATCACAATGACAGGCCATGATCTTCCAAGTACAATTTTGATCCTCAAATGTAGTAACAGAAATTACAGCGTTTCATACCCTGACTACATTATAGGAAATAAAACATCTGTCTAAATATTAGATATATAAAAATCCTCAAAATAAAGATATTTAAGAATAACTTGTGCCGAGCACCTTTCTACCTGCTTGCTTAGTATAATGCAGTCATTATGGCAATAAATGTTTCTAATAAAGTACGAAAATGGATTGTTTGCTTTGCTGCTTGTATGAACTCTCATTTCTCTTTTTATTATATTGAATCTGACATTTGCTTACCCTTTATCAGTGGAATATTTAATCAACTGCAATCTGTAAGAAGCAAGAGGAATTTCTATTTTATTTAAAACCTGTCCCACATGGAGAGAGAAAAAGACTAGGGAATAAGTCGTGCACCGTATGTAAGTGTGAAGAGTGTTACAGTTACAATCTTGAATATTTATCTAGTCTACAAAATATATTATAAACATGTACAATAGTATATGTGTCTCTTCCAATTGTTTAATTCAATACTGAAAAGATGTAATATTTTAATGTACTCCCTATTTCCACTTTTTATGAACAGAGGGGGGGGGGAGAGACAGTAAGATAAATTCATATCAAACTAGCTTTCCTTTATTGAGTATAGTAAGGAGACATTGTCCACAAATAGATGGGGGTTGTCAGTGTTTTGAAACCATTGGTTATTTATGGCCTTTTCACTGAATACAGTCATAATTTATTTTTTTGCTGCGTTTTTTGCTACTGCAGAACTTATGATGTTTCATCATCTTGCATATTTATAGGAAGTAATGTTTAATGTTACAGATCTCAACATTAGAAAGGACACGTATTGGGAGGGGGGAATTACGTATGTTTTTTATTTCACAATTTCTACTTTCAATGCACATTGATAGGCAGGAAGGCTACTATGGAGAATTTCTTTCCATTTAGAAAGAAAAACAAAAACAAGAAAAAACAGAGTTGTCATCTGTATTGTAATTTCATTTTGGTGCTTATTTGACCAAAATGCTCTGTTGAAACAGTCTGCGTTTCCTCTTTTCCTGTATTTTGGTTGATCCCTTCTTTTAGACAATCTAGTGACAAGTGCTAGTTATCTGGAAGAACATGGTTTTCAAACCAGTGCAGTATGATTTATGGGTCTTGTTTCACAGAAAGTATCACAAGCTCGCAGAAGTGAAAGCTTCCAAATAGGCATCTAAGTTTTGTAATAAATGCAGCTAACAACATGCCTGAAAATATATAGGAAACAGACTGAGCGATGTCTTATTATACAGTGGATAGTTTGATTTGGTCTGCTTTTGATTAGATATTTGGCCTGCATCTGTTTCAAATTTCAAACCCATTCAGTTGCTTAAATGTTCCTACAAGCCAGAGTTTACTGCACATTATTGTTAGCTAATAATTCTTGCAGGCTTGTGTGTGTGTGTGTGTGTGTGTGTGTGTGTGTGTGACTAAAAATCCATGCCTTTGCAATGTGATCAACTCTGATACCAGAGCGCTAGGGAGGGGCACTCAGAGGCAGCAGAGGCCACTTCTGGGGAATATGGAAATTTGTGAGAGCGCAATACGTAATCTGTCTCAGAAATTTATCGCCAGAGAGGGTCACTGATGCAAAAACACTGATATATTGAAAAACACTTGTGCACATATTCTCATTGTTTCCCATGGCTGGTGCTTCAGTATCATTTCCCCATGCTCCTTCCTGCATTAGTCCCATTGGTGTTCCTGCCCTATCCTGTATCACACAGTGAATGGGATGATGTTGCAACACTATGTAGCCAAGCATATTTGACCATGAGATGACATCACTGAGGGCAAGTGAGGGCAGTTGAAAGTGAAGGCAATGTAAACGGATATGCAAATACTTTTTAATGCATTCTGGAAAATCACGGAAAAGGGGGTATATTTTCTAGCTGTTCTCAGCTTGAATAAATTGTATGACTTTGAAAACTAAATGAGTGTCTTTGAAAATGATATGAAATCATACTCGTTTTGTAATTATCACTGTACCTGCATATACGTTAGAGGAAATGGGACCAGAGGTTTGGTATCTACACAAGCATATACTTTAAAACCATTTTACTGGATGATGAGAGTGCTGCACAACTTTCAGGTTGTGTACAATTCTGGAAGTGACTTCCTTCTTGATGCTATTGTGGCACTAAGTCCACAATAGCATCAAGTCCAACATGAGTAGGTTGTTGGAGAAGTGCCCTTTACCCAAGAATGCCTCAGGGTGTTTACTACTGGTCTTCATCCTAATCTATTTAGCTGCTCACACTATATGACATTTGGAATCAAACCACTTTAAGTCAGTCAGAGAAGGGGCAGTATAGACTTTGGTGAAAAAAGATTAACCAAATCCCAATTGAGAAAACCTATATATCCCCCCCCCCCAACTCAGCCCACCAAAGCAAGACCAGTGATTGGGGTGGTACAAGCCCTATAAGGTCAGTGCTACATGCCCCTCTCCCTCGTATGATTGGCCTGCTGGGCTGAAGAGCACTCCATTACCCTCAATCCCTTGAGAGGAAATCTCTTAAACGTTCTCCTCTAACACAGTAGGCCAACCTCATTCCTGTCCTAAGAACAAAATTGGCCTTGTCTCCCTCATTTTTCTCCTCTCTATGTATGCTATCAAATCACTTCTTTTCTGTTTAGCATTCAGAGACTCATCTGTGTAAGTGAGCTGCTGTTATTGAGACTAAACATTGGTGAGGATACTTGGTGAAGGCAGATGTGCACATGCTTGCAAATGCTCCATATCTAAATTCCATGTGACAGTTGATGGTTTGGTAAGATATCAAGACTTAGGAGGAACTTTGGGGTGTGTGTTCAGGGGAAACAAACAAACAAGCAAGCAGACAGACAAGCAGACAGACAAATCCTTGGCATCTTGAAGGTGCTTTGTGATATTGGACTATCAACAGCACACCGAGCCTTTCACCTCTAGGTAACTGGCTTGAATCCAGCTCTGGAAGGTAATGACTCCCAGAAGAGAAACCAATGACTATGAATGGGCATGGAGACTGAGCTAGTGTCTCGCCTCTAGAAAATTACCAAGGTACATTGCACTGCCAGTGCTCATTTCATACCAGGCCAGTGGAATGAACACACACACACACACACACACCTTTGGTTTTCAGCATTGTCAATATAGCATCTTTCATGGACTCTAAATTGATCTGACAAAAAAAAGGAAGCGAGTGAGGGGGAGGGAAATAAAGGAAAAAGACAAGGAGAAGCAGGCTGTGATTTTCACTGTTATTAGCAGCATAAATTCATTGACACACTTGCTACTTATGGACAAGCGAAAGGAAAGGGACAAACCATTGTAGCTTGACGGCTCCCAAATGGCAACATATCTATGCAGCTTTAAATATATGTCATTCTTTGTCTGCTTGGCTGCAATTTACACTCAGTTGGTTGGTTCCTAGGATCTTTTCAGGAATCTTGAAAGAAATTACGGGCTCAGGGGAACACAGTACCCCCTGCCTCTCAGTCACCCTTACGCAGGCTCACCCTGACTACTTTGCACAGACTTGTTGAGTAGGCCTGACATTATTTAGTTAAATTGCCATTATATGCCGTTTAAAATTGAAGACTTACGTTTTGTGTATGAGTAATAAAGTAAAGGTAAAGGTAAAAGGACCCCTGACCATTAGATCCAGTTGTGTCTGACTCTGGGGTTGCGGCGCTCATCTCGCGTTACTGGCCGAGGGAGCCGGCGTACAACTTCCGGGTCATGTGGCCAACATGACAAAGCCACTTCTGGTGAACCAGAGCAGCATACGGAAACGCCGTTTACCTTCCCGCTGGAGTGGTACCTATTTATCTACTTGCATTTTGATATGCTTTCAAACTGCTAGGTGGGCAGGAGCTGGGACTGAGGAACGGGAGCTTACCCCCTCGCGGGGATTCGAACTGCTGACCTTCTGATCAGCAAGCCCTAGGCTCTGTGGTTTAACCCACAGCGCCACCCGCTTTACAATTTAATCAGATTTTGAATGAATGGTATGAGGAGTATGAGACGAAGAAACTGGTGTGTGTGTGTGTGTGTGTGTGTGTGTGTCTTCTTTTAAATGCCACCCAGAAGTTTAATTTCTACAGAATGAAGCTTACCTGTTTATTTAGTAATGCAGGCTTCCACGAACATATTTTACTAGTTTCCTAGTCTTTCTGTTTCTCTCACTTCCTCTTTGCTTCAAGTACAGTTTGCTGCATCGGTTATTATCTCATAAGTATTGTACAGCTGCTTATGGCAGTATGAATTAGTTTGAAACTTTTTTGTGGGTCTTTCATTGAGTAATGTGTTTTTCCCCCAATCCCAAACTGTGAGATCATTGGCATTTGCTCTTTCAGGTGGGAACTGCATGTGTTTTACGGTAACTGCAAAAACTTATTAAAGAGTGAAACTTATATGTCTTGCTGAGAACCTGTGAGGAGAATATCCAGCTACTACCCCCCCCCCCCGCCCAAAAAAAATCCAGGGCAGGACAGCAATAGGTTTCCTTTAAAAAGAGGGATGGGGAACCTCTGAATATGTAGGTGAACCCCAGTTCCCATCACTCCAAGGCAACTCAATACAGAAACACTGGGCCATATTTTTTTCAGCTGCTCCACAATGTGTAGCTGGGCAGTTAAGAGGGATCTGCTTGTAAAAAGGTTAATTATGTCTTTGCTTTGGCTTGTGCTTTCCCTGTGTGATGGGAATGTTCAAAAGGGAATCATTAAGTTCAGGTGACCCTCCTTAAGCACTTTTCATGGTGATGGACAGGTCCCAAGGTTTGCCACTCAGGACTTATGGGACCTGGGGACAAGATAGGGACGGCTTTTGAGGCTAACCTGCATGATTCGCTTGGAGTTAAGGGGCAATGAAGTGTGGTGATACAGAAAAATCCTCCTTACCTTTTGGGTGTGGCTAAGGAAAAGGGGTTAGGTGGTAGAGCTGTACCCCATTTTTTTTTGGCTGGGGTTGATGCCCTACTGGCTGCAGGCTTGGCCTAATGTTACTTTCCTCACTTAGAGTTTTTCCGCTGCGTATGTTTTTTGTTTAAATAAAGTGGCTCAACCCATGTTTTATATCTGACTCTTCCTTCCCTCCTTCAGGTTGCAAATGCATTTGGCTGGATGAACTCAGCCCTTTCCAAGGCTGGGAATCCTGCACAATCAGGCTTCCCCATTGTGGAAGAATTTCCAACATGTTCATTTGATTTCTCTAACAATTTCCTTTCAGGCATACCTGGCCAATGCTGGAAGGGAGGGTGGGTGGGTGGGTGAGGGTGGCTCACACAGTCCCATGCCCTTGCAGATGTCAGATGCCTGAAGAGGACTAGTATAATTCAAACATGAATAAGTCATGTTTTCTCTTCATGGGGACCAGATGATAATCTTTGTCCATATGTACATCCTCTTCAGTATGGATCACCTTCGTTGGATTGGAGCACTACTCTTTTTTAAAAAAACCAAAAACTACTTAATGCTTCTTTTCTATTAAAAATTAGTACTACTCAGTCTCCAATAAATGTCCCTTGCAATCATTCTTCCAAACTTCCCTTGGGAACGATTCCATTTCTAAGGCCACTTTTGAAAATTTGGCTCATTTCATTTGAGTTTTGGAGCATGCGAATTCCCAGTGGTCTTAAGAACTGAAACATCTGCTGAATTCATAATCGACTTGTTGACTGCCTTCAAAAGTATGAGAACCAGAGATTGCCCAGCTGTGCTTTTACTGATATTTTGTTGGAATCAATGGGAGTTGCTATATGAAAAGAACACACAAGCTATATGCTTGGATTTTGTAACAAGAAAGGTGGGGGCAGGGAATCTGGCACAGGAATTAAACTTCATTTTGCTGAAATGAAAAATAGAAGTGCTTGGAGTCTTGAGAACACTCTGGGACTCTTCCATGCAAATAGCTTTTTAATGGTGCATTCTGATTATGGTGCTGCCCATAGTGACTTTCCTCTCCAAGGCTGGATTGTACTCTTCTGACATTTTACATGAAAAATGGTTGTGTGAGACTTCCAAAACAAGCCCAGGTCATGAAAGTTCAACTTAAACCTTCTGAAAGTAACCTCGGAAATTGTGTAACCATGTTAGACTGAACCTGCAGAGAGAACTTCTTGCAACTATTTCTTCACACTAAAATGGTATGAAACACTATAATCCAAGGTCCACCCACATGTAAAACCATAATAAACATGTTTGTGAGAATGTATGCTTAAGTAGGTGATTAATCTTCTGAATGCCAGTTGCTGGAAACTGCAGGAAGGGAGATGGCTCTTGCACTCAGATCCTGCTTTCAGGCTTCCCATAGGCATCTGTTTGGCTGCTGTGAGATTAGGATTCTGGCCTAGATGGGCCATTGGCCTGATACAGCAGGCCATTCTTACGTTCTTCAGCCTGGAACCAACCCTATGACTCTGAAGTTATGGCTCTTCTGATGGCTAAGTTGCTTCCAGAAGGACTACTTTTTACTATTGCCATTGAGATCTGATTATTGGAGGGTTGCTTGGATCTGCTCTGCGTTTATTGTTGTATTAGTAGCTCCACAGATAATTGGTGGGAGTTCTCAACAACCCCCCCCCCCCCGCAAATGGTTGCCTTATGTCAATACCGGAAGATTGGCTCATTTCTTATTCAAATGTCTTCTATAAGAAAAGTAGTCAGTGGCAAAATTTACCTATGTTAGACAAAATATCACCAACAGCACATGTTTACTTAGAAGTCAATGGGATTTACGCCTTAGTACGTGTGCATAGGATTGCAGCCTAATTACATAGGAAGGAAGGAGATAGTTTCTATCTTGGAGGCCTGTGAATGATATCTTTGTCTGGTAAAACAGAGACTTGTATCAAATTGGCACACTGAAGAAACTACCATGTCCCACAGACTATTACAGCTATAATCAGTTAACAAATGATTTGCTCATTTCTCACAACTAGAGTATCTAAGTGAGATAATCTAATCATACTGGCCATTAGTAAGTTGTTAATTAACAATCAAACAAGTATTAATTACTCTTGAAAAAAACTCAATTAAAATATGCTTCTCTCTAAACTTAATTCATATAATTTGTTAATTTGACAACGGGAAATCTGCCGTAAATGTTGGCAATCCAACATAATAATAATAATAATAATAATAATTTTATTTATACCCCGCCCTTCCCAGCCAGAGAACCGGGCTCAGGGCGGCTAACATCAATTAAAATCACAACAAAAAACATAAAAACGATCAATTTAAAATAACAGATTAAAATACAAATTTAAAATTCAATTAAAACTGCAGGTCTCAATTTCAAAATAACATTTCACTCAACTGTAGAGAAGTACTTTTTTTTTTAATGAATTGCTCCTATACATTTTAGAATAGCTTGACTTGGAAGTCACCAGGACAGGCATGGCCAAACTTGGCCCTCCAGCTGTTTTGGGACTACATCTCCCATCATCCCTAGCTAACAGGACCAGTGGTCAGGGATGATGGGAATTGTAGTCCCAAAACAGCTGGAGGGCCAAGTTTGGCCATGCCTGCACCAGGAGAACCTCTATGTTGCTTGAGTGCCACTCTGCTCCAATATCCACTGTCCTAGCTACCCAAAGAACTTCAGTGGTTCCAGTGGCACTTCCCAACTTAGCCTTTCAAAACCACTGCTTCCCGTTTACATTTCTCCTCAACAAGCCTTGCACTTATTATAGTCCAAACAAAACCTCTCAGTCTTCTCACATAAGCATGTAGAGGTTCTGTATTTTTTTAAAAAAATGGGAAATAAACACAATGACAGGAATCAGGCCAGATGACCCAAAGTTAACTTCACATGTCAAATGGATTGCCTGACACAAGACAGGCATGTTCTGCAGAGACAAACAAACAGCACCGCCATCTCCCATCCCAGACAACTCTCTCATATATATATCCCATTTTCTGTGCTTGCAAATGTATGTTACTCTTGTGCACAATAATTTAATGTTAACTACTGAATCAAAGTTTGCCAAATGTGAAACACCATGTATGTGAGACATTAAACTGTTAATCACAGGAGGAAGGGGGTTACTGGGATACTGAGGAAAATGGGCAGGCTAGCCACATTATGCTTTGTTGGTTTCCACATAAAAAGCATGGGACTCTAATAAACGAGACTGATAATTTGTTTGGAAAAGGTTGTATGCATGTGTGTAAACACGTACACACAAATCTTTAAAAAAACAGTGATATACACTCCATAGTATAGTCTGCACTACATGGATTAAATTAAGATACCTTGTTTTTTTCATTTATAGAAATTTATTCCCCACCCTTCAAAAGTTGTCTCAGGACACCTTGCAAAGCAAAAATCTAAAATACACTATACAACAAAACAAAGCCACTATCAGTGCAATCATAGGTATGCCTACTCGGAAGTAGGTCCTACTGATTTCAGAGAGGCTTGTTCCTCAGGTGAGAAATGGGTATTGGGCTAAAGCTAGGCAGAGGAATTCTAACTCCGCCCAGGAGAGCCTGGAATGGTAGGGCCACTGCTGTGTCTGAAACCCTGGCAGCTCCTACCAGTCATGGAGGAAAGAATTTGTGTGTATATGTCTGCTGAAACAGTTCTAAGCTCCACTTCGAGCCCTTCATTTGGCAGTGGGCCAGTTTAAGATGCAGAGGATCCATTGTCAGTTATACTCCACTCTCATCCCACAATGCCCATTGTACTGTGTGTGCATTACACATCTGCCTAATCCCGCTCCAGGAATGCAGATTGGGGTTTAGGATTGCTCTCTAAATCGATTAAACTACAAATCCAGATACAAGTCCATTTCAATTGCAAGCCCCTTGTGGCAGGGACCTGTAAAGTGCTGTGTACTTAGATTGCAGCATACATATGAATAAATAATAAAAAGAGCTGCACAGATTAATCAGCAGGGATAAAATCTCAAAAGGTCAGGGGAAATGAAAGGATGTTTCATGGCTCCAAAATGACATCAAGATAGGTGTCAGGCAAATACCACCATGTTTTCCCTGCTAGACACGGCAACCTCAGATGCAGGGGTACCTGAAGAAGGGTTTCTGATTATGACCTTGGTTTACAAGAAAGAATATGTGTCCCTAAGATAAGCTGATCCCAAGCCCTGGAAGGCTTTAAAGGTCAAGACCAGTATTACTTCATGTTTGGTTCAGAACTAGACTAGGAAAGACTGTGTATGACTGGGTGGGTGGAACACAGTTGTCCAACCCCATGACCTTGCGGACAATGAGCCAACAAAATCCAAGGTCTTCTGCGCCACAGGCAGAATGCAGCAATAAGAAGCTCACACAGCCAGATGGATCCAGATGAGGACAACATTAGGGCAAGCTGCAGGCTATGTCAGCAAATGCATTTTTTAAAAAATACATTGTGCCAGCTTCTTTGTTTGCCTCAGATCTCATTACCGTGAGTTATGTGAAAACTAGTTTTTGGCATCACCACAACAAATTTGGGGTATCAAATACACATGCCATTTTGCATGGCATGTTACATTGCAATGAATATACTAGATTTCACCTTTGTCTGACATATGTATGTACAGCATAATTGGAGAATTGGGGGAGAGCTGTTTCTTGCAAATCAGAGATGTTTGGAAAGTGGGTTTCTCTTAATGCAATATCAGAGATTAATTTTTAATGCAATACTGGAGATATATTTCAATTAGTTCCTATGGGTAATATTCCATCTTATATTCCTTAGAAAACTTTGTTGTTGTTGTTGTTGTTGTTTTGGGGGGGGGAGAATAATCACCAAACCTCCTTGTATTTTTCTATTGCTTCATTGTTGTCATGTTGCGATACAGAAGTCAGTTTCAAGAAGGCTTATTTTGAAGTTAGATTATAGCAATGCTGTCTGTCTAAAGCTATTTCAGCTCAGATTGTATGACCAAATGAAACTGGCATAGCCCCTTGTCATCAGGCACTAAGCCATCCTGACAGATGGGCATGAGGGTGAGCAAGCAAGAAACCATGTTGGAGCATTTAATTTGTTAGTAAAGGGCAAAATTCCTGGACAGAATGTTAAAAGTAGGTCTATAAATTAAGGGAAATGTCACAGATACCCTCTTCTGCAGCAGAACGAATTGTGAAAATAATAACAGGGCTTCTGCATTTCACACAAGACATACACTTTTACTGAGCTAAGTGCTCTCTTGGAAAAAGATCATCACTAAGTTAAAAGTTCTTTTGTGACATCTTGCCAAGTATTTCCCCAGAGCTCATTTGGCACTTATTATGTGAAAAATAAATAAGATGGTGCAGATCTTACTGTAGTGTGTGTTTTGTGTGTGAAAAAATAATTTCACAGACCATTCTTTGTAGATTTCCTTAGTCTGGAATTATGTATAGCAACAAAACCAAAAAACCCTCAGAGGAAATAAGGATAGGTGAAATCCCTAAGCACAGACAAAGAGCCAAACTGACCCTTTTCTGTGGCACTCTCGGTGACTGCTAGCACCATGTTTCAGAGGCCCACTCCATTGTATTGGCACAATGCCATGCATGTTTAGAAGCAAATTCCATGCTAAGCATGCACAGGACGGGCAGCCAAATTCCCACTGACCACAATGGGCATAGGATCGCTCTGTTCTTTAAGAAGGCCGGAAGAAGAGAAGAAAACTGGAAACAGCCTTTGGCTCAACTTCTATTGACTTTGGCAAAGATGCAAGAAGCGTTAAGCCTCAGATAAAAATAAATTATTATCTTACAAGAAGAATTTTCTGCATTAACTTAGTGAATGTATGCTAATTCAGTTACCAACGTGTAACTATGAAACATAACCAGTGATTGTTATTTCTTTGGAACTTGTTTTGGAAAAGATTGCACAACCCGTAAAGCCATTCTTCACAAAGTACATAAAAATGTCAGCTTATGTATAATTTATACGACTAATGTTAGTTATGGTCTATTTAATACTATTTAATGCTGCTGAATGACGTCGTGCTTCCTTTTACCCAATGAGGGGAGGGGGAATTAAAAGAACAGTAAAACCATTTTATAGAGCAAGAATATGTTCATTGATATTTTTAAAAAATAATAATTATTATATAATCACAAACAATAAACACACCCACCAGAGAAGAGAACTAAAGGGTTTGTGCTGTGCAGCACATATGATACTTACTATATAGTTATTTTAATCATCATTTACTTACTGTGTTTGTGTTATCTAATATGCCTTGAGCAATTCATTTTGCCAACAGCACAGTAAATTGCTGCACAGGCTCTCCCCTTTATTAGTGGCAATTATGAAATCCAATTTTAGTTGTACTTACTACATTTCCTCCTCTGCCTACAGGGCATCCCTATGGGAGGGATATGAGTTAGTGCTTCTGGTCTTAATCTTTACGTCTTTCACCCCCCTCAATCCATTTTTGTACATTTTCAGGAAAACGTACATTACTCTATTTACACCAATTGCCTATCTACCTTATTTTTAATAGCTCCCCCCCTTTTAAAAGAAAGTGGATACAACTGTGCGGATAAACCAATAGGAGAGAAGTAGGATGACAGTGTTCTCGAAGCTACTAACATGAGTTTGGCCAAACTGCGGGAGGCAGTGAAGGATAGGCGTGCCTGGCGTGCTCTGGTCCATGGGGTCACAAAGAGTCAGACACGACTGAACGACTGAACAACAACAACAGGATGACGAAACATTTCTGACAATAATATCCTTGTGATGTAAATGTGGGTGGTGATGAACTTCAGTCCCCTGCTTTTTGGTGAGGGGAGAAAAGATAGGAGTTAGCCCAACAAAGGTAACTATAGTCTGACTTAGTGTAAAGCAGCTTTCTATGTGTCATTCCTCATAAGTTATCTGGGTGTGCATATGTGCCTGACCACCAGCTATTTACTGGACCTACTTCCCTCCTATTTCTCGTGGCATAGGAGCCTTCAAGAGGCGACAACAAACAGATTTTAACTAGCTAAGGATCTGATTCAAATTTTCCCTTTTGTCCTAAATTATATCCCTAGCAGTAAGCTAAATAGGACAATGAAAGAACAGCAATGGCCTTTGTGAATATTAAGAGGGGTGCCTTTCTAAAGCTAAAAAATGAACTGTTTATAGCATTTAAAACATACGAAAACAGACTAAACGGTAGCTGTTGGGGATGAAATGGAGATGAAAATATATAATCCCTCCTGGAAATCTATGAAGCAGCAGGAAGTTCCATGAAACATGCTTCACAGAAACTTCAAATAGTTGAGAAGCACATTTGTTTATTCTTAGAACCAAATAAAATGTTGACCTTCTATCTACACTATCTACAGTAACAGCAAGATGAGGATTACGATGCAGGAGGGTGTCTGAGGTGGGTGAGGATTGCCAGCTGTGGCGCCTCCTGATGAGCAGTGGATTTCTGTGCACTGGCCAGTGTGTTCATGGTAACCACTAGGGTGACGGATAACCAGCTTCCTACCACTGACCAACAGTCAATGAAGATCAAATCAGGCCTGATCTGAACAGTGACTTCTCTTATCCTGCATAATTTCATCCTGGTCTGATTGCTAATTCAGGTTTACCCTAGATCAAGGGTGTGGAATCTTTGGCTCTCCAGATATCACTGGATTAAAAATCCCATCGTCCCTCACTGCTGGGCATGGTGACTGAGCTGAGAGTTTGAGCCTAACAGCATCAGGAAGCTCACAGTTTCCCCATCCCTGCACTAGACTGTGGCTAAATGTTGGGAACTATCAATGAGAATCAAGAAGAGGTATCAGAAAGAGGGGGGTCTCTGCCGAGCAACAATAAAAACAAAGCAAAACCGAAGTGGACAACAACAAACAGCCCAATGAGGACTACGGCTTGGATTCAGTGTAGTGTTAAGTAACATTCTTATCAGTGCAAGGATTTCTACTTGGGAAATTGGCCTTCCCCCTTTTCCTAAACCCCCACATGACCTCCACATGCCTTGATCTGCTCCAGAGGGCTGTGGGAACCCTCAGAACACTACGAGGTGAGGTGAGGTGAGGGGAGAGGAGAAAGTGAAAGTCCCATTGTGCAAGTAGGAATTCATGTGTACTACACTGAATACAAGCCCAGGTATGCTCTGTCGTTACAGAGTGTCAGAGAAGAAAAATGCTGGAAGTGTGGTTGTAGGGAATGGCTAACTGGAACCCTGCATAAGAGCGTTCCTGTTCAGAGAATACACTACAACACTGTTGCAGGTTACACTCCATTTAGAAGTTTGTCACTGCCAATTGCATACTTTATCCCCACCGCTTCATGATAAATATGCACATTCTACGTTAGAGGTATGGAAATTCACCTACATTGTTACAGATTAAAATTTACTGTTGTCTCCTTTATCCATGTTCGTATGTGGGGCACAGTCTGGTCCACAACCCGGTTAAGCCTGAAATACCTGGACTGATGACAATTTAATCCCATTGAATTTGGAACTAAATCAGCTTAAATTCAAGTACTTCTGCTTAATTGGTTTTTCAATCACAGTCTTAGTGACACAGACCCTCTGTATTGCCTTTGATAATGATCCGTAAATAGTTTTATTCTTTTTTCCCCTTAAAAAAGAAAAAAAAATAGCTCTGCTCTGAAATGTTGAGTGGCAAACAGTTAATGACGTATTTTTTTTAATTACCTACATTTTTTTAAAGTAAGAAAGTAGCCAGCTAATAGTTACCTTCAATATGTAAACTACAAATTATTAGTGCATGAAAATGGCATCCAAGTTCTGTTGCTGGGGTCTAGTAATTTTGGATATTTTCCATGCTATTACTGCCTGCTCCATATACCTTTACTGGTTCTTTTTGAAATTAACTTAATGGCACTCTACAGAAATGGACTGCCTACTGAGAAAGAAAGCTTACTTGCAAAGATGGACTAACTTCCTACTGGGAGGCACTGATTTGGCACAAACAGAGAAATGCTTTAGCATTAATTTACTCGGGTATCAAATTATTCAAAATAAATAATTAAATGCCTTTCAGAAATGAGCAGACAATGTTTGTTCATTTGGATATATATATATATATATATATATATATATATATATATATATATATGCATTTATAACCCAAACACATAAATAGTAAAAGTCAAAGCAATGCTCTAAAGCCAATATTTGCTAAAAACAACAACACCAAGACAGACCTGTCTCTTAGATAACAAAGGAGATTTGAAAATGGGACTTCCATCTTTACATGTTGAACATTGTTCACCCAATGCACACATGAGCCTATATCTTGGATAAAACAAATTTGGGCAGGTCCATGTGGCTGTCACACTTGCAAGGCATGTCAATGATTACATTGCATCATCTCTTATCAACCTTCTCCAACCTGGTGCTCTCCAGATGTTTTGGACTACAATCATACCTCATGTTGCGTTAGGTTCATGTTGCGTTTTTTGAGCTTGTGAACGTGGCAAACCCGGAAGTGTATACTTCCAGGTTTCGCCACGCATGCACGCGCAGAAGTGTTCTGCACGCTCCGCACATGCACAGAAGCACTCTGCGTGCTTTGCACATGCTCAGAAGCGCTCTGTTGCACTCCACGCTTGCGCAGAAGCCCCACTCTGGTTGCGGACTTTTTGGGGTGCGAACGGCACCCTGGAACGGATTGTGTCCGCAACCAGAGGTACCACCGTATAGCTCCCATGACCCCTGCTGGCTGGGGCTGATAATTGTAGGAGTCCAAAACATCTGGGAGGAGACAAAGTGGGCACAAATGTTAAATCCATTTCTAAAGTCCTTAAAAGAGAGAGGGGGAACCCCCCCCCCAGCATTTTCCTCCTCCTAATTAGGCAACCTCTGTATTTGTGTATTTGACATTGCCACTGTATGGAGTAAGGAAGAATTTGTAAACAAAAATGCCTTTTGCTCACTTAAATTTTCCTCAGTATTGTATTGAGACCTATCGGCTCAAGATTTCGGTATAGGCACCTTACTTAGCACCATTCATCTTTCTCCACGGATGTTCTCAAGCTCCTGACTATGGAATCACTTTTGAACCAGCTCCTTCTGATTTCTTGTTGTTATTGTTTCAGGGCAGAGTTATGGTTAAAGCTCAACATAACAGAAAGATTTTATGTTTGGGTTGAGTTGTAATTCACCAGGGGAGGGGGGGGGGACCTACCTCTGAATTGGTTTCTGGGTTTGGGTTTAGCATTAAGACTGCACTTGACTACTGTTTATCCGAATTGCTCTTGAGGAAGAGCAGAATATCACCACTGCCTGACTACCAAGCAAAACATTCCTGTTGGGTTGTTGTTGTTGTTGTTGTTTTAATGTCAGTCTCTGTCATTTGCTTCTCTACTAAAAATAATTAAAACAGCAACAACAGAGTTATTGGAAAGGCAGAGGAGCCAAGAATGCAATTGGCAGAGAGGCTAAATAACATTCACTTTACCAGCTGTGATGCCCTCTTGTCAAGTCACAACACCAGTAGCTGAGTCAAACTGCATAAGAAGCCTATCCATTATGCCGACTGTAAACTGAATCAAATACACAGTAAGGTTTCACTTAACGCTTCCTCTAAAGCTAAGTATATAATTTGTTTAGTAAGTGTTACCTTATTTTCTTGTTTCTAAATAACTCATGAATCTATTCCACCCTAGCAAAAGGATATTTGATTCCTGTCAAAAAGACTGAGTGAGCCTCTGTTCCACGCTCCCTCTATAGCTGAACCAGCCCCAACGGATGATAGATGCTACTGATGCTGTGAAGCCAGAAGCTTAGGTTTACCTGGCTCAAACAAGTACTGTCATCATTTTACTGCCTTTGATAAACTTTGCATGAAGCTCGCACTCCTTGTAAGTCAGCAAGGACAGATCTGTGATATATGCAGAACTTCTCACATCTCACACACCATGTTCATTCCGCTTCTATTGCCACATGCACAAATACGCTAAGGTAGGAAGCAGGCAGGTGATTAAGGCATAAAGAGTAGCATCATTATGATTAGGGAAGTGGCAGAGTAAAATTAGAGATAGGCAAGGAGAAGAAATGTCCCCAGAAATGAGATGTCTGACACAGAT
The DNA here is from genome assembly GCF_009819535.1 of Lacerta agilis. Taxonomy (NCBI): domain Eukaryota; kingdom Metazoa; phylum Chordata; class Lepidosauria; order Squamata; family Lacertidae; genus Lacerta; species Lacerta agilis. Next base: position 38,727,879 of record NC_046316.1, read on the forward strand.
GGTCCATCTTGGTGAAACTTCAGAGTTTCTGCCAAAAATCTCCTTATCTGATTATCTTGCAGGATTCTGGAGCCCTGAATTATCCCGGTGTTGCTTCTGAAATGGAAGTGATACCATAGAAATCCTCCATTGACCCTACTACTTAGTTCTAAATTTTTATAGAGTGTCATTCCTTTAGTGTGGCAGCATCTGGACTTTGGAACTCCCTGCCTGTTGACAATAGGCAGGCACAATAACCGTACTCTTTTATATGTCTGCTGAAAAGCTTTTTTCTTGGCGGGCCTATACAGGCAGTGTTACATCTCTGCTTTAAATTTGTTTTGTATGTTTTAAAATATTTAAAATAGGTTTATTTAATATTATTTTCAATTGTATATTTTAATCACAGGAGTGGTTGTTGCCCTGGGCTCTTTTGAGGGGGGGGAATACAAATTTAATAAATAAATGAATGGTGGCGGGGTGGTGGCAATGACTTGACTAGCTAGCTAGAGCATGTTAGGCTGAAAGAGGCTGTCCAGGTTAAATCACTGCCCTCCTGTGCTTTTTACAAATTCACTGAACTATCTAGGGACCTTTGAGAGTGCAGCACTTCTCATTAACAAATATAAATACAAATAGGGAGTTTAGATTAAATAAATCCAAGTTACATTCACAATATCTGAAAATGAGTAAATACTATATTGCTAAATCTAATCAAAAACACACTATGAGCTCTGCCAAGTGACATGGTATGATAGGTACTTTAACACTTCACAGCAGGCATCCTTGTTTGCACACTGCTTAAACTTGTTCATCAGTGACTTTTTGCATGATAACCAGAACATTAAAAATATAACCAGTGTCACTAGGCTTCAGCGTAGGAACACAGGAAGCTGCCTTATATCAAGTCAGATCCATCTAGCTCAGTAGGGTCCACAATGACCGGCAGCTTTCCAGGGAACATTTCTAGGCCTACCTGGTGATGTTGGCGATTGAACCTGGTACCTTCTCTACTGAAACAGATGCTCTGTGGTGGAACTGCAGACATTCTATATGAAACAAGTATAATCAGTCTGCCATCCCAAGACAGATGATGATGATGATGATAATAATAATGCAGAAGGAACGGTGCCAGGGAATTCCTAGGTTCTTCATCCCACCCAACCTCATCTACTAATATTTAGTACCAACAACTGAATGTTCCCTTGTCTGGGCTGGAAGTCACAGAGACAGAACTCACTGTTAGAGTGTTGCAGTTGCCGTTCAGCTGGGTGTGGATGGCTGTTATAAAATCTTCTTGGAGATTTTCACAAGCTATCTGCTAAGGATGGTATTAGACTATAAACCACATATTATGGGAGAGTAGTGATCCCTGTTCTGCCAGGGACAGGCGTGGCATACCATTGCCACCACTTCCTTTTGCTCTCAACCCCCTGAAATCGGAAGTAACTTTTCTGACAAGATGCTTCACGTTAGATTCCCGTTTCTTTCTGCTTTTACCAGCTGAGGTGATGTGCAGAAGGATTGTTCAGTGTAGGACAACCCACTTTGTGACAGTTTTGTAATATGTGACCCAGTGAGTCCCATCCATCTCTATGTCTATGATTCAAAACATTTCTTTTACCTTTGGGGGATATTCCAGCAATGATTAATATATTTTCAGCAACCCATACTGCTCAATGAACTACTTCAATCTACCTTGCTAATGGCACTGGATATTTTAGTCTTCAGGTAAGCTATACATATTTCATTAACTATTAAAGTATTATTTTCCTCAGGGACTGTCCATAAAATATATTACACTTTAAAAAACCTTTTTAACCGCCCCTCCCTTGTTACCATTTGTCGCATTAATACAGACCTCTCCTCCTTCGCAATGAAAAGTATGTCACACATATCATGATACCTAGCACACACATATATATTTTGGTATTAAGTATATAGTGAGTATTTTGAACACAGCAATTATCATTCCTGAACTAAAAATACAAGAATGTTTTAACAGAACAGATGGGCAGGGGGGAACCTGGGCAGTAGTATTTAATGACTATTACAGGAAAGGCTTAAAATTATATTATTTTAAATAGGAATACGAAGGAATGATTTGGGGGGAAAGCGAGATGGGACAGAAATGGGAATACATTGGATGGTATAGGGGAGCTCTCGGAAGAAGGTATTATATGGAAAAGTCCAGGCACCTGCCATGCAATGTACTTCACACTTGCTTGTTCCTCTCATATTTTTAATCATTCAGGAAATGGTGTCTGTGAATGTCACAAAACTGAAGTTTTGGGTAGACTTTGATCACATCATCATTCAGAGGCCTTATTGAGCCTTAGGGGGATCATAGAGCAGGAATGGGGGACCCTTGAATTGTGTGTGGTTGGAAATAAGCTTACTGTACAAAGGTAAGAGACACACCAATTGCTCTGTCCACTTTTGGTCCATCTCTAGCATGTGGCCCCTGTTAGGTTCTCCATGACTAATAGAACTCTTTAAAGGCTTCCTTGACCTAGAGCCTTCCATCATGCCCTGCAAGTGTCCCAGAAAAATTGGGACATCCTGTTCCCCCCCCCATGAGACCACACACGTCCCAGTTTTGTGTACTCAATAGGTTGGAGGGTATTTTTTAATTTCCTCCTGCTCTGTTACTTACCGTTGTGTTTGACTGTGAAGGTATATGTGATGCGAAGGTTGCAAAGTGCATTGCAACATCAGAGCTTGCTGACCACATATCCCTGGTGTTGAGAGATATGACTGGTGTCAATGCTGTTGAGCTTCTGGAACCAGTAAAAGACTTGATTTTTTTCACTCAGCTCCTTCACTAGAGTTTAATGCTGGATTGAGTTGGGGGATTATTCTGCATGAGTCCCCACCCCCTACCCCGCTTCTCTCTTTTATGCTGATGTATTTTATTTTAATTTGTAACCCACTCTGAAATTGCTTGCAGTGAGCAGGGAAAAAAATGCTTTTAATAAAATTATCATAACAAACAGTGAATCGAATATCCACATTCCCCAGTCATGGCAGCAGTAAACCAGATTGTACCTTTCCTGTTTTCGTGACACATCCATGCTGTTCTGCTAGTTTATTTGGATCAACAATGTTGGATCGATACACTCCCTCTATTGAAGATGGGTGTCAGGCAGGTGTGTGGTAGCAGGTATGACAGACAGCTATTGTTTAAGCTTGATTCAGAACTTCAAACAGCCCAAGAAGCTTGCCTTAAGGGAAACTTTGAAAGTACAAAGATACTTGTCTGCATTTTATTTCTTACTCCATCAAAATGATTACAGGTATTCATTCTGCAAATGATGGTGTGCCATGTATTTTAATCGAGACCTGGGTCTCCTGCTCCCAGCCCTTATAATCAGATCCCACTCTTCCAGCGAAGGCTGTTTATTGATGCCCTATCCCCCCCCCCCCGCAACATATGAGCATGTCACTAAATTGGAGAATAGTTCCTTTTGTTAGATTTCCCAGGCAGGCAGGGGGAATCCTTTGACAATTTCATGTATGAAGCCAGTTAATTGCTTTAGATGGTGGAACAATCACAAGTATTTGGACCTATCCTATGACAGACATTCGTAAACTATGGGAAAGACATATTTGTCAATAAAATGAATACCAGAAGAGCAAATTATTTTAGTATGGAAAAAGTCTTCGCTTAACTCAAGGTATCACGATTACACTGATGATTGACATACTTTTTAACTAGCTCTCAATAGCAGGAAGAAAATAAAGTTGTAGCTTGTTTTTTTTCCCCAGGCATCCAAGACCTGCTTGTAACCAGAAAGTAAATCTCAAGACACCGTCAAATGGAATAAAAAAATGAAAGTTTAAATTATATTTTTTATTTTAAGTTGGATAGGCCCATAATAGAAAAGGATCATCAAAAACAATGAAAAGAAATAATTGTTAATTTCTACAGTACCTTGAAACAGATGCCCATGAGAATAAATGGAATAAGGATACTATTAAAATTTCCTCTTTTATTATATCTTCTCTGCCAGAGTAATTGTTGCTGTGTCCAATGTATGCAGGGGACAATTTACTAGCTGTTTTCTATTAGTTTTTAGCATTAATATATACACGACTAAAACGAATTGTGAGCTTTTCTTTGGTTAATTAAGTGACTGACAATTCATAGATGTTGTTGCAGTAACTGATTTTAAAAACTGGTAGCAAAATAACTTTGATGCTATTTGTCAGGCTTTTGTGAATTTTCTTTTGCAAGTTTCACTTAGGAAAAGCTATTCAGATGATGCAGATAAAATCATAACAATCATTTCCTTATTGCAGTTCTTTAAATGCAAGTGAGGTTTACACTTTTGCAGCGCTGCACGTTGTAAGGGGTAACACATTTTCCTCAAGAAAAGAAAATGCAGTTTATCGTGAATTGATATTGTCATTCCAGCATATATTAGAAATCAATCCCTTACAACACACTAGATATTATTGAGTGGCATATATGATCTTTCTGGAAATTAGCAACTGCCTTATTTCACTCTGGCAAATTGTGATGTGGATATATAGTGGGTTTCAAAGTGGCCAAGTTCTAAAATGAAACATGCCCTTGTGTGTCGAGGTCCTCAAGCCACCCCCCAAGAATTAGACACCGAGACATTAATTTTTGTTTGGGTTTTTGGCAATAATTTAGGCCACAACTTTATTTAAATACAAATTTGGTGAGTGGTTGCGTAGGCATTGGTTCAGACTATCTGTCCAACTGGGACAGCTGCTGACCTCCAGTCAGCGTCGGGAGAATGCCAGCTGGGGAGAGTTAAGGAGGATGGGGGCAAAACCTCCCTCTCCCCAGGAGTCCCGGGGGCTCTGGCTATGGCCCTATCCCCTACCGGGGGTTCGGACAAAGCATAAGAGCCGCCGGATTCCTTTAACGGAATTCCCTGTACCATCATCATCATGATTGTGGAGGTGGGCATCACCCTTCCAGCAATCCAGGCCATAACCAATGCCTAACCACCAACCTTACAAGTTGTGACAAATTGCTACTGCAGTAGGTGAAAACCAAATGGCAACAGCCAATCAGCCAGATGGAAAAATTCCAACTGGGCCTCTGCCCCAAAAGCAGACGACCCCACGACAGGCAGTTGCAAGGTCAAAAGCAGAGGCCTATGAAAAAAGGGGGGCGGGCGGGTGATCAGAAGCTCGCAGCCAAGAGAGGGATCACCCTGCGTGCAGAGGATTATAAAGGACGCTGGCCTGTCCATCACAAATTGCTACATCTAGCTTTGCCCAGCAACACCTCCTGACCCTATTGCAGCTAAGGCCAGCGTCCAGCCCCTCCCCACAGGACAATTAAGTGTCTTGCCAGGCCCTGACTGCAACATGTGCTTTTACTCAGGGTAGAACACGATTTACCCAAACCAGCCTGATAGTCACATTGTTGAGATAAGGGAGTTCTGTAATCTCAGATATGCCAGCTGTGCTTACCCAATGGTGAAAGTTTCCATTATTCTGACTTTTGAGTTTTTGAGATGAGCTCTAAGTGCTGAGTCATAGTAAGCTGTGCTGGCCCTGCGCTTACACAGGTGAGCAATTGTTTGCAACGTAAGCAAATAATAGCGCCATGTGATGTTTTATGTTTCTATCAAGTGCTGCTGTTCGTATCCTCAAATTATCTGCATTCTGAGGCAAACCTTGTTTGCCTCAGAAACACCTTGGTTAATCGCAGACCCTCCCGGATTTGCAGAAGCCATGTCCCGCTTTTCCTTAGGAAGTCCCTATTTTAATGGGAGAAATGTCAGAAGGGATGGGAGGAGGTCCCTACTTTCACTGGAAAAATGGTGGAGGGTATGGTAGAAGGTGCCTATTTTCATCTGAGGAATGTCAGAAGGGATGGGAGGGTGTCCCTGTTTTCATTGGAGACATGTTGGAAGGTCTGTTAATCTCTCTTAATATCCCAATTGAATTTAAAAATATTCAGACACCTGCTCATAGGAGCACAAGAACACCCCTGGTAGATCAGATCAAAGGGCCATTTAATTCAGCATTCTGCTTTCCACAGTGGAAAATCAGATGCCTGTAGGATATCCTTAAGCAATACGTGGGGGCAACAGGTTTCTGCTGTTGTTGCACCCCAGCAACCGGCAACAACTGTCCGAGGCATACTGCCTCTGAGATCTGGACACAGTTTCTAGCCCATGTGACTAATAGCCTTAAACAGACTTACCTTCCATGAATCTGTTCAGTCTCCATCTGAACTAGCGGTTGTCACTGCAACCATGATTTGTTCATGTTAAACACAATGGATCCCAAACTGTAAACCCAGCCAGATGGGCAGGGTAATAATAATAATAATAATAATAATAATAATAATAATAATAATAATAACGAAGAAATACGCAGGTAAAACAGTTCGTATCCCACTCACAAGAACCATGCATTGCTTTTGGTGAAATGTGAATTTAATCACGGGTCAAAAGATTGAGTTGAAATCTATGGGGTGTGTGAAAAGAAGTCATTATGAAGTAAAATAGATTCTTACTACTGGACATGTATACTTGCCTTTACGATGGCATGCATATGTGTCAGCAGCATATCAGAGCTTTGAAAACACATGAAATGCAAGTCGAGTGCCCCCACCCCTGAAAAAGATCACTAAGAGTTTCTCCAAATGGTATTTTTCAACCCCAAGAAATCACACTTTCTTATCAATAATTCAAGCTCATGAAAATGTGGTTCAATACTAATAAAACAACGTCTCTGTAATGATTATATATGTGTGTGTGTGTGTGTGTGTGTGTGTGTGTATGTATTACCTGGCTTCATAGCTGAAGTGGTGTTTCAGTGAAAAACACAATACTTTGGTGATATTACTGGTGATTCTGTAATTATTTATTTAATAATTAATTAAATTAAATTCATTCATTCATTAGATCACACATATGAAATTGGATATCCTAACCTGGAAAGAGTCTGTTAATAAATTGGGCTAAAATATTAATGCACCATGCTAATAGCACAGGAAATCCTTCCTGATTCCTCAATTGACTTGGATTAATTATGAGGGTGATGAATAGTGCTCAAACCTATGTAAATATATGTGTGCCTAAGATTCAAGACCAGTGAAAATATGGCTATGTTTTAGTGGACTAGGGTAACATATTTCATATAGTAAAAGTTGTGAGGGAAGAGGAGTGATATTTATGGAGTGCAAAGCACTGTGGGATTTTGTGGGAAACCACATATATATTCAGCTTGTCAGAAAACATCTTAATATTTACTCTTGCAATCCCTGTGCTAGGGCTTTCTAAACCTAAAGCTTTCATTAGCCCACTCACCAGATATAAAGCATTTGCAAGCTTGTTGAAAGAGATGCTTTCAGGAACAGCACTTTGTAAACGGGAAAGGAAGGAAGAAATCTTCGCTTAGTCGATCATCTGATTTTATTTAAAATGTAGTGTGTGTGTACACACACACACACACACACACACACACACACACACCTTTTAGAATTAAGACAGTTCCACAAATTACAATTGCTATGCAAATCGTTGCTATTAATTACACTGGTGTTTCCCACAGCAACTTTCATGAGCACCCATCTTTAAACAACTGTGTACACACACCTGGTAAACTTGATTGTTCCTAGGATTTCCAGATGTGACTATATAGTTGGCTAAGTGGTGCCTACACATGGTGTGGCATCCATACATTGTATATTTGCTGCAATAAATGCTGGGTTTCGATCTAAAGGAAGCTAGTATTTCTTTATTCCCACTGATTTCATGGCTAACATTAGTCCTACTGATTTCATTGTGTTTAATACATGGCAAACACCCTCTGGTTCAAGCCCAGTAGTATTTCTTGCAGAAATTGTCAAAATGAAAAATAATGCAAAATATGCAACATTCCCTTGTCAAGTGATAACTTCCAGGCACCCATAAGCGACAATTCCTACACGACTTTTTGTACTGGATAGTGAATACAAAATACTCAGGGATGATGCACACATATGTGACTCACATTTGAGATTGTTATCATTCTCTGAAATGCAAATCCACACCACACATTGCTTATACTACATATTCTTTCTAAATGAATAACAACTTCTAAAAATACACTTGCTGATAACATTGCTCGGTTATCAACGCTGGATTTTATAGTATTGCTATCTTGGATTTTCTCCCAGTATAGGAAATGTTCACCGCAGCTCCCAGCTTTGTCTGATCCACATTCATTCTCGCCAGGCAATGTAGTGGTTTACAATTGCTTGCATTTTCTATGTCCTACTGGTTCACAAATGTATAGTAACAAACAAAGCAGTGGGTTTTATGATCTCCATCTTTTGGTCCCTGAAGGTTTGTTTTTCTCCCCCTTCTTGTTTTTTCTTTACTTTTTTTTTGATGGGTAGTTCTATAAATTGAAAATAAATAAACAAATGTTGCTTAAAATCTAAATGCAGGATTTGGACTTTTTTTGGGGGGGTTGTCCGCATAAAAGTGTTTGATCCATACAGAATGCACAATACGTTACATTAAGGCAGGTTAATTCTATATTAAATATAATCAGAAACACAACATGGGGGCCGTCACAATGACACGGTGTGATAGGTACTTTAATACTGCTCAGCAGGAGCCCTTGTTATATTTTTTTATATGTTAGTAGATGTCTACTTAGAATTGATCAAACCTTTCCTTCTGAAACATATATGCCAACACCTCCACAACACACTATAAACTAGACTCTCAGAAAACAATAATGATGCTTATCAGTCACTCGCCTTGAGTTTGCTTGTGAAAAACCTCTAGCTAGTATGCTATTGGAGCTCTTAAAACATAGATCTTTTTGCTGCACTGATAATTCACTCACAGCTTGAGATTGATGACTATGTGAAGTCCATAAAAGATGTTACCACTATATTTTCTTCTTATGATTTATTTTATCATGTTGTCAAGGTTTGCAGAAAACAAGAAACAAATCAATGAATGTCATGCTTAAATATTAAAGAAGGCTGTAATACACAATTTTATTCAGATGCCTTATTCAATCTTGTGGCTCTGGAAAGGGTAGTGGCAGCAAGGCTTTTATTTGAATTACTTTTGGAAAAATTAATTTAGTGTGAATGTTGAATTGTGAGTGGCAAAAGGGTAGCTAACCTTATTTGTTTAAGGAAGAATGCAGAATTTCTCTGCCTCTTTCAGGAGCAGTTTCAAAGAGGGAAGGGAAATTCCAGAACTGAATTTTGCAAGAGAATTGTTTAATTTAAAGTGCTCTTCTTTTAAATTAGAAGAAGGCTTTAGAGAGGGCTGACACTGCCTGAAGAGCATATAAACCGGCACATAGTACCAGTTACTCTTTCCTAATCACTAACTTGACATCACTTCTTATCCCTTGGTGAGGGAGTAGAAGACAGAGGAGACTCATATTATAACAGATTTTGAGGCAATGCCTACAGCTGCACAGTATTTCAAAATTGGCTGTTTCATGTCTAATATCCCCTTTACATGTGTCATCACAGTTCAAGCACACGGGTTTGATTTTTCCTTTTAAAAAGAACACAACCTTGTACAAATTGTTTTAATTAAGGGCTGCAGAGATTACAGCCGAGTATTTTAATAGTATCTTTAGTTGAAAATCCATCTAATATAGTACACTGAAATGTAACCAAAGGACACGAACCTCTGAGTCTGTGATCATGGGATAGCAAACAGCAAACGTAATTGTATGTGTGCACCAGAAGAGTCTTCTCTGTTTCCCTTTCTGCAGCCCAATCACGGAACAGTTTAAAAATGAGTTTGGGATGTTGTCATGGGGAGCAATTCAAAAGGGAACTACAGTTCCAATGAAGCAGCAGCAGCAGTACCAGCAAAAGAAGCTTTCCGTGTGTACCACCAATGTTTCCTTTTGATTTCCAAGCAATGTATTCCTGGAACATTGATAGGTGATAATGGATGATCTACTACTGTTGAATAAAGCTGCACATAGCACACTTTATTGCACAGGGATATAGGAAGCTGCCTTATACTGAATAAGATCATTGATCCATCTAAATTCAGTGCTGTCTACTCTGACTGGCAGTAGCCCCTTTGGTTTTCAGACAGTGAAAATCTTGATCCTGGATTCTTTGCAGGTCCCTAAGGCACAGAAGAGTTTAGCCGATTTTAACTTCACAAGGTTAGAGGAGGTAGATTAGGCTGACAGATAGTGACTTACATAAGGTCACACAAGGGGTACCATTGCCTGGTTCAAGTGCAGCGCAACTTCAGATTGTGACTTCCTCTTGGATGGTTGGTCAAGGCTCTTCCCCAAAAGAAAAAAAAGAGTCTTCACTGGAATCTGCCACCTGATCCCACCGAAGATGCTTGGGACGGAACCGAGACATTCTGCATGTGAAGCATGTGCACAACCAGTGAGCTACATACAACCAGATGTATGTATGGAGGTGCCTACAGATGTTCTAACCTAACAAATGTAAGTTGGAAAGGAAGCCTGCTGCCTCCCTCCACCACCCCCAAAATATTAATTCTATAGTAATGAAGTGGATAGGCATGGAAGGCTTGATTGAAGGCATGGTGTGGGCGGCCTGGGTTGGCCAGCTCTGAAAAAGCATGTGACCCACAAAGCTAAACACAGCCCACAACCCATCTTTTCACACTCATACTTGAAGCCCTCTCCTCCATCTGTTATTAGGTATCAGGCAACAAAACTAAGCAACAGGTAACTAAAAGCACTGACCCAAGACCCATGCTTGCCTTGCAGCTTGGCCCCTCACAGTCTCATTGCTCAGTTCCTAGCAACTTCACAGGCAACCATAGCAGTGTGTCCTGGTGGGCAGTTAGCATGTAGGTCTGAAGAGGGTTGAACTGAATGCTCGGAAATTCTTCCCATAGTCAGAAAACCTGACGTTTCAGGGTTCCAGCTTGCAGGGAGGTTTTTAAGTGTGTTCAGTTGAAGGCACTTCAAAAACCCGCTTCAGACTTAAAACAGTCTGAGGAGGATGGGATGGAGCTTTAACCCTTTGTGTGTCTAGGCAAACGCCCGAACATAGCTATAAAGTTGAAGAATTCTCATGCATGTTCAAGAAATTCAGATTTTTATATAAGGTACATTTGCAATCTTGTGTGCAGACATACAGCCATCCAGGGCACCATAGCCAATTCTAATGTAGCCAGCAAATTTCAAATGCCTCGCTGACAATTTCATTTCCCAGAAGGTGGGAGAAGCAACAAAGGGGGTCATTGCTCTTGGACCTGATCCTCACTAACAGGAGGAACTAATCAATGAAATGAAAGTACTGGGCACCTTCAGAGGAAAGGATCATGTTCTCTTGGGTTTCTTTATACAGAGGCAAGAGAAAGCTGAGTGCAGTCAGACATGCACTCTGGGCTTTAAGAAGGCAAATTTCAAAAAGCTTAAGGAACTTCTGGGTAAGATCCCATGGTCAGAAACACTCAAAGAAAAAGGGGTCCAATATGGATTGGAGTTTCTTAAAGGTGAATTATTGAAGGCAGAAACTCGGGCAATTCCAACGAGAAAGAAAAGTGAGAGGCATCTAAAGAAAGCAGTGTTGGTTGGGGTGTCATGCTGGTGGGGTGACACTTTGCTCAGGTGGGCCCTCATGCCCAGAGCCAGCCCAAGAATGAGAATTGTGAAGATTTGAAAATAAAGACAGAATATAACACCAACAGAGGAGCACTATAGAATATTAAGGTGGCGGGGTACTGCCTATAGAGAGGCATTGTTTCATTTTTCCTTCTTCTAATGTCTAAAAATGAACCTGAATTTTTTAAAAGGGATAACAACTAGCTGGTTGAGGTATGGGTAGTACAACAAACGAGAGTAAATATTATTTGATTGTCTCTTTGTGCGTTTTTTACGCTTATTTGGAACACACACCCAAGTCTGCACAACCTGCAGACCTACACGCTCCTCAGTCCCATTGCCTGAATAAGTGTTTCCATGATAAATGTTCAGGAAGAATCTTGCCTTACCTGAGAACTTAACAGTCCAGTCCTATGCATGTCAACCGGGTTTCCTCCTGAGTAAGTGTGAACAGGATGTCAGCTTTTCTTTCCACTTCTCTGCAGTAATTTTCTTAGTGCGTGCACCTTGCTTGCTCTCTAGAGATAGAACAGATATTGAGTCAGAAGATTAGGATAAATCATTGTCGCCTGCTTCTAACAGATCAGGCCTTGAAAACAATGAGTTGGGTTTTAATTAATTACATTTGATGCTTTAATTTAGCTGGAGACTATAAAAGCAAAACGAAAATATATTTTATCTGGAGTCTTCATAAGGTAACAGAATGCATTTATAACATAGTATTAAAAATAAAATGTGCTGGATTATACCTTTTCAAGCACAGTATTTAAATTAACCTTAGAACGATTCTTAGGGAATCAAATTTGTAACACGCAACACAATTTCTGGGGCTTATTCTCTGCATACGTTATTGTTTATTATAACACTGGGGCTGGAAAACGAAGGTAAAGTTGATCAATCTCTTTTGTCTGCCATGGCCCAGCAGGTTGAAAATTGGCAATAAGATTAAAATTACACAAGTAAAGAAATACAAGTCTTTATTAAAAACGAAGAGTTACACAGCTTTAAAGACACATGGCTTTAAAGAGAGAAATGCCATACTTATTATCGTTACAAGCAACCAGGAAAGTAAAGATGTGTAAAAACCAGCTATGAAAAACAGTGTGTTATCTATGGCGGGTTTTTATTTCATTTTGGTCTGGAAGTGTGAGAGAAAAGATATGTGATTTGGCCATGTCCATTAATTTCAGTGGGTCTCCTCTGAGTGTGGGCTAACGTTGGACACAGCCCAAAGTTCTGGGCACTTCACTCCGATACCTGTTCACGCAAAAGTTTGTGCCAATGGGAGTTCTAAACTCTTTCTTTCTTAATTGATAATCAGCAGTATCGCTGGTGATTAAGATAAGCAGTTGCAAGATCTGAATTGCCAGTGTAAGCTTCGCACAACCTGAATTGCTTGTCAAACATGTGGCTGGGAAGAGGTTAAGTTGGTTTCCCCTATGTGTGATGATTTTTATTTTATTTTATGCAAAAACACTTCGTATTCTTTTTTTAAAGGTACAGTTTAAGTCCCATTGTACTTATTGACTTACCTCAACGTAAACACGCTTAAGATTGTGCTATGAAATATGTAGTCTATTTACTAAGTGGAATTCATGTGATTTTACTGATTTTTCTTTGTGTATGAGCAAGGGGATAGTTAAATGTGACTTCAGTAGACATTATGATACTCCGTCTCCTATTCTCATTCCTATGCATCCTCTTCCCCTGCCTTCCCTTCACCTGTCCTCTCCGCAATTGCCACCCCTAGATCTTTGAAATAAGCACTTATTTATTTATTTCACAAGATTTGTACGCTAGTCGATTGTAATAAAGACTCGATGTGATTTATGAAAATGATGATTATCAGTTTAAAAACTAGTTAACTATTTGGAACATGAAAAATAATAATAATTGAAATTGGCAAAAAGTTTAAAACTGGGTTAAAACACACACCAACATTCTACTTGCCTAAACAAAACAAAAAAGTTTTTAGCAGGCAAAAATACAGCGCCTGCTGTCAATAGGCAAGGAGTTCCAAAGTATGGGTGCTGCTGCCACACTAAACGAATGATTACTTACAAATGCAGAACAAGTATTATGTGACACGTGCAACAATGCAAGTTCCTCAGAATGAAGTGCGTGATTGGGCATATATGGGGTAAGGCAATGCTTTATATATTCTTCAGCCTACCTCAATTTTCCCTAAAGATAATGGAGGATCCCTCCCCCCCCGCCTTTCCCCAAGAGATTGTGGATTGAGACTCTGTGTGGTACACTGGGTGATATGTTGAAGGAGACGCTGAAGAGCAGAGTTCAAGTGCTAGCCTAACTGCAAAATAAGGCAAATAATTTTTTCTTCACCTCAGTTTTCCTTCTGCAGCATGGGCACATCAACAGCCTTCCTCCCAGTCTTAGACTACAAGGCTGATTACCTTGAAGGAAAGTGAGCTGCATTTTTTTGAATGGACCACAATGCCTCTCACCTTTCCTGGCCCTCTTGTCCCTCTTGTTCAGCCTTCTTCTTAGCAATGTTTGTTCTTGGTTTCACATTCCATGCCCATAATAGTTTTCTGTGTATGCTCAGTATGCTCTGGCAAATATGACATGGTGGTAACCCAACTAATGTGCAGGTGATTTCTTTACATTTCTGCAGAGTGGTTGCCCTTCCATCATCCAGCAACCAACTGAACGTGTACAAAGCTGGGATTCTGTTTTCTTTATATGCATAAGTGTATGTCAACGAAGAAGCAGATGGTCCGATTTCCTCCTTTGTCAATTCACACCCTTTCATGGAGCAAATGGATCACATCCTGAGATCTTTCCACTCTAGAAGTATTAATAATAGGCGGCTTTGAGGAAGTCAAGGAAAGGCAGGAAGAAGGCTCAACTACAGTCTGCTTCTGGAAGAACTGAAGAATACTTTTTTTGGGGGGGGGAGTAATGCATTGTTAGGATTTTTGAACTTTGGAGTTCCCAGTGAAATTAATCTTGCAATTGCACTTTTTCTTGTGGATTCCTGTATAGTGAGATCATCTTGTTAAATGACCTTTGTCTGGTCATATACTGGGGACTACAAAAAGAGAAACCCAGTAGCCCTTTTAACTTACAAACCACTTAAAATTGTGTATTTTTCTTTGCAAAATTTTATTCTTAAAGACTTCCTATGATGGAGGCTGTAGATGGCTTTTTAATGGTTTTCAAACTATGTGAAGGTTCCTTTGCCGTTTTATAAGCATCCTTCAGATGTGGTCATTGAGGAAGAGAAAGACCACCTGAAAAGGCTTCAGTGATTTTGGAAAATTGTTACTTGAACTTTTCCACGGGTCACCTCCATTTCCACCCAGCCATCTAGGTGTACTGGCAAGCTGCCTAGAGCTGTTTTTATAGGAAATGAGGTGGTAAAGATTAAACATTATGGTGGTGTGATTTTATATAAGATCCTTGACAAAGAAAACATTTTGCCATATGTATGGCAAAGCTATGGCTGAGAAATTCCTGCCGGTATTATTGCAAATTGCTGTTCTTTCCTGTATAATATTTTGACAGCATGATTGTGTGCATAAATCCTGAACACTCTGGGATACGGATTTGAATGGGATTTAAGCCAGCTCAATTTCCATGATCTGGTGAGGTGACATCCTCATAGGCAGGCGACAGTGTATAAGGAAGTTTTTCCCCCCATTCACCTTCTCATTCAGCAGTTCCCACAATCAACCCCATAGCTGATTTTAAAAAAACAAACAAACCAGGAGGAGTTTGAGAGTATTCACCAGTGGGGAACTTCTGAACAGGAAATAGAACAGAGTCTCTGGTTCTGGACCATGCATGCTTCTATGTCCAACCCTGTATGTCTACTATGGTCAGGATCCATTGGGCTACTTCAGGGTTGCTGAAGAGCTTGGTCATGACTGCATTACAAAGTGCTCAGAAGTATTCACAGCGTACAGCTTATTAGATGTCTGTCATGTGTATGTGACACTGCGGTGATCTAAAAGCTGAATTTTTCCAAATGGCCTTGGAAGAAATCTAGAAGCTTTTGAACATGGGTAGCTGATGCGGTGCTCTCTGGATGTTGTGGGCCACAATTCCCATCAGCCCCCGCCAGAATGACCAATAGCCAGGGATTATGGGCATTGTAGTCCAAGACATTGGCTGTCCTAGGTTTAGAATACAAGCTGTTTTAATAAATGGAAGTGCTCGGATAGGGCACACTGGCCTGGCGTTACATAGGCCACGGCCAGGGCACAGGGATTTGCAAACAAACAATTTGATAAACATTCTAGATTCATATAACTAGAATGAGCCTAATGAAACTGTATGAAGTTACAGCACCCAAATGATTTCTGCCTAGAGTATGTTATTTTTCTGGCTTAATTCTGAAAGAAAATGCAGAGAGTAACTTGATCACAAAAGCCCTAGGAAGGCACTATGGTTGCGAACCAGCTGGGGATTTTACTCCCTGGCCCAGCTGTTTGTTTGTTTGTTTGTTTGTTTCTTGCCTAGCTGCAAGAATGTGTGTTTATTTTTGCTAGATATCTGTGTACTGTGTTCCTTCCTCCCTAGGCTGGGAAGTATTCAAACATGCAACCTTCATTTTCTGAAGTGAATGCATCCCACATTATCAAGAGAGGTGTAGCATGTTCCAAATGGGAACAACTTTACCAATAGGTCATTTAGTAAAAAAAAGAAAAGAAAAAAAGTGGGTCATGACTAGTAGCTGCTCTTCTACCACTACACTGTTTTCTCTGCTCATGAACCCCAACAAATGAAATTTTTATTTGTTTGTTTGTTGAGCAGCTCCACACTGTGATTCTGTAAGTTAAGGAAGAAAACGGAAGCCATCTATTGTGGTTTTCTAAAGAAACAGAGAACGCAACTGTTTGAAACTATCATAACAAAGAAGACAGTTTTATGAAGCAAAGGAATAATTTCCCTGTTAAATACATGCCATTTATTTATTTATTTATTTATTTGGATAGTGACACCAATGAGCCTGATGCTGCTGTCTTCCCTAAGTGTTGTGTACGAATTGGAGCACCTTCAGAATCTCATTGTACTGCTCCCCTCTTTATTTATTTTTTCACTGGGTAATACTTCAATTGATTGAGTTACCCCGATGTAATGAGAAGAAGAGGTTTGTGTACGTGTGTGCATGCATAGATAGAACTAAAACCAAATCTTATTTGTGTGATGAATAGAAAGTTAATGTTTTGGCTTTCTTCAGGGACAGTCTGTAAAGGAAAAAAAATGGAGTAGGGGATTAAAAAGTGTGCAAGTAATGCACAAACCATGAAATTAAATTAGTTCCTCCCAGGAAGCCAAATTTTGGTGAATACTGTAGAGGAAAGGTAGGGAGAAAATATTTTAAGCCAAAGCTGCCCTTAATAAGCTTCAGTAATTAATTGCAAATTGCTCATTAAGCCTGGAAAAAAGCATTATTTTTTGCCCACTGTTCTGGGTGTGGAATGAAAGGAATGAGGGGTTAATTAATAATGTATAAGATTGCTCAAAGAGACAGAGCAAAAGAGAGAGAAAAGAAAACTTTAGATATATAACTTGTCCCTGAATGAAACTTTGTAGTGGAATGGCTAGGTTTTATTTGTTTTCCGTACTACTTTTTCCTGGCGGGGCAGGTTGAAGGAGGGCAAGGTTTCTCC
This sequence comes from Lacerta agilis, assembly GCF_009819535.1. Classification (NCBI taxonomy): domain Eukaryota; kingdom Metazoa; phylum Chordata; class Lepidosauria; order Squamata; family Lacertidae; genus Lacerta; species Lacerta agilis. The sequence goes on from NC_046316.1 coordinate 38,745,065, forward strand.
TGTCATAATTCAGAATAAAGCAAGACACAATTAAAAATAATAATCACTGGGTAGGGATCACTCATACCCCATAAATGTAAATTCACATGACTGCATGTCCCATATACTTTCAACTGTTATGCCCTAAAGAGAGGGAGAGAGAGAGAAGCCCAGTCTATACTAGAAGGAGGGACCTCCCAGACTTGGAAGACTTGAGACGCAGGCTCACATCTGATAACATCATCAGACAAGCACTTAGGCTTCAAAGCCTTTGCCCTTCATCGCCACTCTTGTTCTTTCCCATACCAGTTGGCTCCTCTATGGTGATTAGGGCTGCAAGGAGGGGCAAGGTGTAGGTGCTTTGGAGACCAAGGGCTCTGATTTGTTCCCAGTGTTTTACATTTTGGCTTTGTACACAAGGATAGCAGAACCTCTAGATCTGGAGCATTCATGGACACTATGGCGTACCCAGACACCCTTCTTAGTGCCTGCCAAATCGTCCTGCCCTTGCCAATTTTATTTTTTTAACTAAGGAGGGTTTTTTTGGTGTGTGTGTGGGGGGGTGGTTGACTGGGATTCTTTTAAAAGGGGTGCCACTTTTTTTGCTTTGTTTTGGGGTGAAAACATGCCTTGCCTCTTTTGTTATCGTTTGAGGGTGGTTCTGAGCATTGCCTGTGTTTCTTCTGTGAAATGGTATTTTGTATTTAGATTACCAAATGTTCCTCCAGGCCCAAAAGGGTTTGGAACCCCACCTCTAGATTCATTTCTGCCTTCCCTTAAACTGTGCTGGAGCCTTGCAACACTGCCAGGGAGCTGTATCTAATCATTTCACAGACCTGTTATGTTGCTGACGCCTTTATTCAGCCTAAAGCAATGCCCAATATTTAAAAGGCAACATTTCTGATACCTTCATGCTAGATGTTGGGAAGACAGAAACTAGGTGCCTGAATTTAACAGGATCAATCTGAATATTGTAAGATTCTTCAGAGACTCTGGTAAATCCACAGAAGTCGTATGAGTTTAATTACAAAGGATTTTGTTTCAAACAAGTTCTTAATCTGATGCTAGGGATGGAAGAATATGTCCTTTTTGGTTCTCTCTGATTCTCCTCAATTTTCCGATCTTAAATCTACATTTCTGCAGCATTTTTTTTTTAATCCTCCTGAAAATTCACCAGCATTTTAGTGTGAATTTCTCATAATAAACATGTTTTGTATGCAATTTTGAGTAAGGTAGGCATTTTTACAAACAATTTCCCCTCATATAATGAATCTTTGCATGCTATTTCCACAAATATGTTTATTCTTATGCACAGTTTCCATAAAATGTTTTGAAAACGTTGTTTTGTGGATAAATGCATCACAAAATTCAGATAAGTGTAAATTTCAAAGGATGGCTGTGTTTCAGTTGTCATATTTTGAAAATATGAATTTGATAGATTCAGCTGTGAAGATTAACTGATTTGATTTTCTCTCTCATCCTGGAGAGCGACCCTTATCTTTCCAGGTTCCATGACCAGGTCTAGCTTGTGCAGACAAAAAGCTTGAATCCTAAATCAAACCTGGGTCAGAACTTCTCCAGATTCCAGTAAGCCAGAACTGTTAGAAGTACATGGAATGGCCTTCAAGCATTACAGAGATCTGCATTAATTCCATGACACTGGGCATATAACCATTTCATTCATGTAATTTCTAATCCACATTGTTTCTAACATGGACATTGTTTCTAACATGGACAGTGCCTTTTCCCATGCAAAAAGTAAGCATGCCCTAGAGGCTTCTGTGCAGTCTAGTGACTAGATCACAATCACCCCTGGTGTGGAATGGGACAATTATAAAGCCCAAGAGAACTCGTAAAATCAGATAAGCCTTTGCATCAAGATTTGTGGCATTTGATGCACATAAATTTTGCTGATATAAATTTGGCTACAAACACTCAGTTCACTGCTAATGTAAATACCAGGAGAGAGGTATTACTTAGTGCGCATTAGGAATAAATGGAGGAAGCTGAGCAAAAGGATATTTAAAACTGAAAATCTGGGAAATATCCTAGTTCTATCAGGACAGTAGCAGAGTGTCCAAGGGGAAATGATGGCAATCTCAGTCAATTAGAACTGGACAGGGACAAACATGCATTAAATGTACTGGCAAGAATACCTAAATTGTAGACGATAACAATGTACTAGAAACATAATTTGTTTCTGATATAGCAGCAGCTCTGGTTTCTTTCTTTCTTTTTTAAAAAACCCCTTACTTGACTTGATTGTCATTAATTATAACGTTCAATGGAGATGTGAATTGAACAATGCTACCTAAAAAGGGTCAGAAAGATAAATTCCGCTACATATAATTAGATCAGTTGATTGTTCCTATTTGTAGTTTGAAGGGATTACATACTTTATTGGCTTGGGTGAGAACAGTTGTGAAAAATCCAAAAGCATACATATTACTTCTGCTGCTCCTGATTGTCCCTTGGACAGAACCACCACCATCCATCTGCTCCAGAAATAATCCAGCATAAACAAATTCATGGGTGACTTTGAATTCTAGGACAATGTGAAAGGGAAAAACTCTCAATCACTTTCTCCACTCATTGCCTAATTTTACAAGCTTCTATTATGTGTGTCTACCCACCAAATATCTCTCACACAAAATTAAAAGGTTCAAACATTTTAGCATCTCCTCCTGGGGAGGATCTTGATCACTGGTTTCCATTTTCTGCATCTTTTTGAGTAATCCGAATGCAGACATACTTTAGTTCACACGCGATCAGGGCACAATGTAGACAGGATTTTATGTTGTTCTATTACCCCACTGTCCCTTTACATTTTACTTCATTGACTCCCAGTTGCCACTCTGTTGCCCTTTGGCACAATATGCTTGGACTTCCAACACCCTGAATAACTGGGTGACATCCACATACCTGGTTATTTCACTCTCAACTCTGAATCATATCTAAATAACATCAAAGCATTTTGTACATTCAATTTTGCTATGGAGATGCTGAGTGAGTATATTAGTATTATGGTTATTCACAGTGCAAGCTTATGCATGCTTACTCGGAAGTAAGTTCTACTGTGTTCAGTGGGGCTTAAAGGTAAAGGTAAAGGGTTGTTGTTGTTCAGTCGTTCAGTCGTGTCCGACTCTTCGTGACCCCATGGACCAGAGCATGCCAGGCACACCTATCCTTCACTGCCTCCCGCAGTTTGGCCAAACTCATGTTAGTAGCTTCAAGAACACTGTCCAACCATCTCATCCTCTGTCGTCCCCTTCTCCTTGTGCCCTCCATCTTTCCCAACATCAGGGTCTTTTCCAGGGAGTCTTCTCTTCTCATGAGGTGGCCAAAGTACTGGAACCTCAACTTCAGGATCTTGAGAATGGATAGGTTTGATCTTCTTGCAGTCCATGGGACTCTCAAGAGTCTCCTCCAGCACCATAATTCAAAAGCATCAATTCTTCGGCGATCAGCCTTCTTGATGGTCCAGCTTTCACTTCCGTACATTACTACTGGGAAAACCATAGCTTTAACTATACGGACCTAAAGGGACTCCTGACCATTAGGTCCAGTCACGGACGACTCTGGGGTTGCGGCACTCATCTCGCTTTACTGGCTGAGAAAGCCAGCGTACATCTTCCGGGTCATATGGCCAGCATGACTAAGCCACTTCTGGCGAACCAGAGCAGCGCATGGAAACACCGTTTACCTTCCCGCCAGAGCGGTACCTATTTATATACTTGCACTTTGACATGCTTTTGAACTGCTACGTTGGCAGGAGCAGGGACTGAACACCGCCGCGGGGATTCGAACTGCTGACTTTCTGATCGGCAAGCCCTAGGCTCAGTGGTTTAACCCACAGTGCCACCCTCAGTTGAGCTTACTCTCTATTAAGTGTGTGTAGGATTGCAGCCCAATGTGCATAGTTAAACTTCTTTCATTGAAATCAATAGGACTCAGAAGAGCTTAACATTTGTGTTCAAGGCTTTTAGAAAGTTTGTGGACTTTTCTGTCCCAAATCCATTGCGTGCTTGCTGTTTGATGAGCCACTGACTATTTGGGGGGGGGGTAAACACAGTGGCCATCAGATTCCTAAGCTTGCTTTCCCCACTGAGTTCTTCAATAGCGTTGGAAATACCATTTAACTTTTGATGCCTCAGATCCTGTGTAAAGAGAGGGATAATAATGCTTATATATCCACCTTCATTTGGGCCTGGAGGATTAGTTTGTTAATATTTGTACAGCGCTCTGAACGTAAGTGCTTAGGATAATCACGTTTTCTTCCCTGCTCCAGACTCATTTTTCTCTCTCAGCCTCAAGTCCCTATCTTCTCATTTGAAAAGAATGTGCTTCTCTCTGCAGCAGCTGCCTTTTTTCAGTGTCCTTTCCTTGCAAGTTTTTCTTATCACCTAATGGCCTTACATTATCTGCTACCATAAAGCTGAATGAGTGACCTGTTTCTGCCTAGCTTGCTGTCATTCAGTCATGCCACTTTTCACCAGTGCCATCAACACTCGCAAATTTCCTCTTCCCAGTCAGACTGCCCTCTGGTGTAAATGGTGGCTGATGCACAATCTGTCATTTCTTTCCTGATTTTTTAAAAAGTATTTAGACCGTTTTCTCACCATCAGTGCTCAGGATGGTTGTACAGATATTTTTCCCTTGTGGGGGAAAAGGCACAAAACTATTCCATGCCCCAAGAAAATATTATTCAACAAGATCACTTTCCCAGGACAAAACATTACCTAATGTTATTACCCCCAATCCAGTTACAGTTAACCATGACATACAGCCCAGTCCTATGCATATTGTTCTAGCAGTACAATTTTCCATAGCATCTGTCATTTAACTTGATTAATATTAAAAATGAGCAAGAAATAGCTAGGTATCTGATCCTTCCTGTAATGTCTTCTCTTATCCCATCCTGAGGGTCTATAGACTCAGACTCCACATCTTCACATTGCCCCTAAGCCCTTATGAAGATCTAAGCCACGCACTAGAATGCCCTGGAACATCAAACTTTTTGTTCCACAGATGCTGGAGCTCTGGCATCAGTTGAGAGATAGCATTGGAGGAGGCAACGCCAATGAAAGCTCCATCACTGATTTGCCCATGACAAAATAGAGACTGTGTCCGATGCTGTGTGGGCAAATCACATCTATCCTGTGCACTAGGGGTGTGGAAACATGCCAGTAGTAGGCAGGGTCAGAGGGAAAAAATGGACAGAGCAACAAATGTGATATTTATCTTTATACAATAGGCTAAATTACACAACCCCTCTCTACCCTCCACCCAGACAAGCAGGAGGCATTTTTACAGTTCAAGGACAAAACCCACCCAGCCAAAAACACCCAAAGAGGGTGCAGAGCAACAACACTAAGGAGTGAGCCTGGGAAAAAGAAATGTGGTCTGGGGTAAGCCCCAAGAACCAGACAGAACGGGCCAAGAGGGCCACATCTGGCTCCTGAGTCTGAGGTTCCCCATCCCTGCTGTGTATCCTTGAACGCCCACTTTTAGGGATTGAACCCTAAAAAGATCACCAATGATTAAAAATAACCAATATAGGTTTTTAAAAATATCTCTGTTAGCGTTCATTCTGTTGCACTTTGGCCATTAAAAACACACGCCTGCAGCTGCAAGGTCTAGAAATGCCACCCACCCCCTCTTGAAATGAAACTTGGATTTGCAGAATTCTTAACAGAACCAATGAACTGTACAAAAGTACCTTCACAAATGCTGGCGGCCTGCAGACTATATGGTGCTTAACCCTGCATTAGCTTAAGACGATGTAGCTGTTTTACAATCTAGAGTGCATGGCTAATGCTACTTAATCTGTACTAAAGCCACACAGCATATATTAATAATACATCTACGTTGCTTCGGTAAAGGGTATAAAAACAGGATATCTACCTCCAAAGAGAGAAAAAACGACTTGAAGGAAAAATATAGTCCTAAGACTGGAGATGGATTTATCTGTCAGTTCTGGTTCTCTCAGTTTCTCATTTTTTCCAATCTTAAATTCAGTTTTCTGCATTTCTGCAAAATTCTTTTCTTAAAACCCTCATGAAGATTCTTCATAATTTTACTGCAAATTTATCCAAATAAACACATTTTTGCATGCAGTTTTGATTAATATACATTTTTGCAGTCCATTTATTAAAATATAATGCATTTTGATATGTTATTTCCACCAAGAGATTTGTTTTTATGCACACTTTCCTCCAAGGCATGCATTTTTGCAAACATTTGCTAGTTTGAATAATGCACTGCAAAATTTGGATAACTGGGTTCCAGTTCTCTTACTCCTTCAGAAAGTGCAAATTTGATAGATTCAACCTTAAATGTGAATTGAATCAAATTTCTCCCTCATCCTTACCTAAGACATATTGTCTAAGCAAAGAAATATTTAGAATAAAGTGTGCAGTCTACTGCAACAGCACCAACAGTGGTATTGAAGGGACAATGCCGGAGGCAGATATGCTTGCTAAAACGTTTAAGTAGTGGTGGCAGTGGTTTGAGGTAAATATGGCAGTGAAAGTAGATCTTTTAAATTGTACAGTATACTTAGTTTTGGTTCCTGTATCTGATGTTTAAAATGGAAGCGAAAACAGATGAACTTCTAAAAGAGTTTGTAAAACATAAATGGGTTAAAATAATTATTAAGATGGCAATGGCATAGAAGTGTTTACTAGATGGAGTTTCCTGGTTTTGCATGCCTACCGCTGCAGTCTTCAGCACATTTACTGAGCGAGGAAGTCACACTGAAATCAATAGGACTTACTTCTGACTCAGTGAACACGGTTTAGCATCGGATTGTAAATCTTTTTGCAAATCTGGACTGCAATAGCAAAGAAATTAAGTCTAGCACACAAATTCAGACATCCTTGCCAGTTTGCATTGTTTGCTAGACCTGTCTGGGAGACTCTACCCTCCTTTCATTCAGTATTTAAAATATACCTTTTATTTTATTTAACCCCTCCCCCCACTAATTTTCAATATACTGTAGATTCTTAGTAGCTTAGTCTTCCAAAGGCAGCTGTTCAATAGGCGAGATGGTGACTGAGCTGAGGGAATAAAAATAAAGGTTTGGGTGTGTTCATTACTTTACCTACTGTGGAATGGGTAGGGATAAACCATATGTGAGCCAGTAATTAGACATTATGATTTCCAAAGTATTTACTTACCATTTGCTGAACCATTGAGTAATTACCACAGCAAAATTGCACAATCTGTCAGCTTCGTCAGCTAAGTATGCTGCTGGACAGCTTGGGCATATGTACCTCCCTAAGTCCACAGGCTTTTACACACTTATGTAGGGCTTAAGTGTTTTACGAGTCTCACTCTTTATGGTTGTTGTTTTTTTTTAAAGCCCTTATAGTAACTGTAGCAAGGCATGTCTGTTTATATGCTAATTTCATTAGTGCTCCCTTATACAATTTCTTCTATTTCATTTTTGTGTGTGTAATAGAATACTGTGGCATTGAATCCTTCCCAGATACCTATGCTTAGAAATGAAATGGCAAAGTTAAGACATTTCCCACTTGTTTTGTTTTCTTAAACATTACAGGGGAAGTAAACTGGGTGGATATCGTTTCTCTGCCTGGTCAAAACTAAGGATTTTCCCGTGAAACAGAAGATTTGCCAAGTTTAAATGAAAATTCTTCAGTTTTACTGCATCCTTTCACTGTACCATACAACTATACTGTGCAATTTTTGGTGAGAGTTGGTGCTGAAGGTAAGAGTTTAGCAAGTTATATTGGATTATCTTTTTGGGTGTGGGGATAACACTGAAATATGAAAGAGAGATATGTGACCAAATGCTTGGCGAGGAACCTAAAGTCTGTTTTTGGAGACTAGAAATAATCTCTCTGAATTAGGAGCTAATACGAAGCCAATTGGGGGCCAAATTATCCCCCATCTGACTACTGTTGGTTTCCTGCCTATTTCTTTGAAGTATCTGATTGCAATCACTTCCAGACAGGTTTAATGGATATGATTGGTTTTGGCAGTTCCTGATGTATAACTCCAGGGAACGAAAATTTCTACAAGTGCTTTCACTGATAGGGATTATCTGGAAACTATGGGATACAGAACTCAAGAAGTGGGGAAGACCTGGATGATGTGTACAATCAAATCCCCACCAATGAGACAGGGTCTTTGACATCCACACAATCCCATGTGATGTCAGTAAATAGATCTATATGTTGCAGGACCAGAGTTTCCCATCACTGGTTTGCAAACTGATACACTGAGACTTTTAATGAACAAATGCTTTGTATGATTGATTGCTACATAATAACGTTTTCTATTCATGGGAGAACTAAAAGGGATAACAAATACAGAGAAGGCATGCTACCAGAGGAAGCAAGGAATAATAATAATAATAATAATAATAATAATAATAATAGTAATAATAATAACAATTTTATTATTTATACCCCACCCATCTGGCTGGGTTTCCCCAGCCCCTCTGAGCAGCTTCCAGCACAGGAAAAAATGTAAAACATTAGACATTAAAAATTTCCCGACACAGGGTTGCCTTCATATATCTTCTAAAAGTCAGATAGTTGTTTATTTCCTTGACATCTGATGGGAGGGTGTTCCACTACCAAGAAGGCCCTGGTTCCCTGTAACCTCACTTCTCGCAATTAGGGAACTGCCAGAAGGCCCTCAGAGCTGGATCTCAGTGTCCGGGCTGAACGATGGAAAGCATGGTGTTCGTGTTCCCGCCAATCTCTGCATTCGGAAGCCTTGAGGAAACTCAGTCCCCACTGTGGAAATTTTACAGTATTGATAATGCCAACATGACAAGTTGTCACTTTGCAGTATATTCTAAAATATGACTAAACCTTAATAACTGGGTTATTCTAGAATAATCAGGGTAAGTGAATGGGAATGAATGGCAGCTACTGTAATTATTCTTGAAAGAAGACCAAAGCCAACAGAAACTCTCCTCTAATTTTATATATTCCCAATAGGTGCACATAGTACATCATTATCACTATTGAAACTACTTAGTAGTTAACTCCAAAAATCAGCTATGCTTCATGGTATTATGGCCCAATGTCGGAGCCGCTTGTATGACAAGACCTTCTTAGAGAGGTAGGAGAAGAATGAGCTGTGATTGGCCACAAGCAACCCAATCCAGACATACTTAGAGACAAATTTTAAAATCACAATAGAATTGTTTCATCAATTTTAGCGGGCATAACAGCTCAATAAAGGTAAAATGGGAGATGAAACAAGGCATATTTTGTTTACAGGGCAAGCTTTTAATATGGATAAACATTAACAATGGGCAGTGGAGTGCATTTTCTTGCTGGGGTATGTGCATGTACTGAAGTTATGGCAAGGCAACCAGGATTTCTCTTGCTCCAAACCTCCCAAGGCCCTTTGTACAGTACTCTCTCTCCCCACCCACTTTCTGTGGGACAAGACTAGAGTCCTGTTGGAAGGTGGAGGACGACTGAAGAAGGGGCTTGCGAGGGGAAGCTACACCTGCCTCATTTTTTTGCCTCCCAAACATTTCTAAAGGTATTTGCAGCATCCCAAGTGGGAATGGACTGGATGAGGGACAATTAACCGAAGCTAAACCCAGATAAGGGACCCAGGTGGCGCTGTGGGTTAAACCACAGAGTCTAGGGCTTGCTGATCAGAAGGTCGGCGGTTCGAATCCCTGCCACGGGGTGAGCTCCCGTTGCTCGGTCCCAGCTCCTGCCCACCTAGCAGTTCGAAAGCACCGAAAAGTGCAAGTAGATAAATAGGGACCGCTCCAGCGGGAAGGTAAACGGCGTTTCCGTGCGCTGCTCTGGTTCGCCAGAAGCGGCTTTGTCATGCTGGCCACATGACCCGGAAGCTGTCTGCGGACAAACGCCGGCTCCCTCGGCCTATAGAGCGAGATGAGCGCCGCAACCCCAGAGTCGGACACAACTGGACCTGATGGTCAGGGGTCCCTTTACCTTTACCTTTAAACCCAGATAAGACGGAATTCTGCTGGTAGGTACTTCCTCTCACTGGAGAGGTTGTGATGAGCCTGTTCTAAATGGGGGGTACACTCCTCCTAAAGCAGCGCTTGGTAACCTTTTGGGGCCAGTGGACATGTTTGGGATTTTGAGAAAGTGCTGGGGGCACAAGTGACAAAACAGTAGCCAGGTCTTAAAGAGCATAAATAGAGATAGGGCCATGGGGAGATGTTCCTTTTCACCTCTGTTCAGAGCAGAAGGGAGGGTAGGAGCTCATCCCAGTGCCCAATGAAATCCCTGTTCACAACAGTGTGTTGTAGAGAACTGTATAAGAATAGCCAATGCTCTTGAATATCTATCCATATTCTGCAAATAATTCCCCCCCCCCAATATATATACTATAGTATACTACACTGGAATGTTTAAATGTTTCTTTGATTGTCCTTGAATCTTTGTGTCACACTTGCCATCC